>NW_027454623.1:42500-68390 GCF_040206685.1 Ascaphus truei | reverse complement strand
CACCTCTCTATCTCTCTCTCCCCATCTCCCTCTCTCTCTCTCTCTCTCTCTCTCTCTCTCTCTCTCTCTCTCTCTCTCTCTCTATCACCCTCTCTCCCATATCTCTTCCCCCTCTCTCTCCCTCTCACCATCCCTCTCTCTCTCCCCATCACCCTCTCTCCCCATATCTCTTCCCCCCTCTCTCTCTCTCTCCCTCTCACCCCTCTCTCTCTCTCTCTCTCTCTCTCTCTCTCTCTCTCTCTCTCTCTCTCTCTCTATCTATCTATCACCCTCTCTCCCCATATCTCTTCCCCCCTCTCTCTCTCCTCTCACCCCCCTCTCTCTCTCCCTCTCTATCTCTCCTCTCTATCTCTCTCCCTCCCCCACCTCTCTCTCTCTCTCTCCCCCTCTCTCTCCCTCCCCACCTCTTTATCTCTCTCTCACCATCTCCCTCTCTCTCTCTCTCCCTCTCACCCGCTCTCTCTCTCCTCATCTCCTCTCTCCCTCTCACCCCCCCCTCTCTCTCTCTCCCTCCTCTCTCCCTCTCTCCCCAGGTCCTCCGGACTCTGGATCCCACAGCTCCCCCTCCTCCCTATAACCAGCCTGGTGGGGAGGGCCCCTGTAACGGGGTGATACCGGGGTACAATGACCCCCCACCCCAGCCAGCCAGCTCCACCCTCCCCCGCCAGGACCCCCAGGGCTACCTGCAGGAGACCCCCTTCACGGGGGCTCCACTAACCAGCAGGGGTACATGGTACAGACTCATCAGACTGGGGGGACCATGCCTGTGGGGGGTACGTCCAGCAGGGGGGTACCCCATGCACCTACAGCCCTGCACTGCATATGTACCTGTCTACCCCGTGGGCACGGTGAGTATTAGGGGGGGAGGCAGAGAGGGAGGAAGGGGTGGGGGGATGGGAGAGGAGCGGGGGAGAGAGGGTGACGGGAGATAGGGAGAAGGGGGTGGTAAAGAAAGAGGGGGAAGGGCAGGAAGAGAGGAGAAGGAGAGAAAGGAAGAGAAAGAGGGGGAGAGAAGGCGGTGGTAGAGAAAGAGAGGGGGAAAGGCAATGAGAGAGGAAGAGGGGGAGAGAGAGCGAAGGGAGCGAGAGGGAGGGGAGCGAGGTGGAGGGGAGAGAAGGGGAATGGAAAGAGAGGAGGGAGGAGATAGGGGGGGGAGAAAGAGGGAGAGAGGGGGAGGTGAGCAAGTGGGACAGGGGAGGGGAGAGAGAGGGGGGAAGGAGGGATGGGAAAGAGTGGAGGGAGGAGAGAGAGGGGGAGGGCAGCGAGGGGGAAGAGAGAGATGGAGCGAGGGGGAAGAGAGAGATGGAGCGGGAGGGGAGAGAGAGGGAGGATGGGAAAGAGTGGAGGGAGGAGAGGCGGAGGGCAGCGAGGGAGAAGAGAGAGAGGGGGAGGAGAGAGGGGAGGGGAGCGAGAGGGAGAGAGAGATGGGGAGGGGAGAGAGGGTGACAGGAGCGAGAGAGAGAGAGAGAGATGGGGGTGGGGAGAGAGAGGGAGGGGAGCGGGAGGGGGAGGAGGGCGGTAGGGGAGAGAAGAGGTATATAGAGGTGTGTAGCGGGTATTTATCTCTTCCCTTCTTGTTGCTCCCTCCCCAGCAGTATCAGACCGGATCTATTCCCCCCCCAGCCTGGGATGCCCCCTCCTCAGATCCCCCCGGGACTCGCTCTCCTGGAGCCACGACGCCCCCCTCATGACTATCTCCCAATCGCTGTGCTGACCACTATCTGCTGCTTCTGGCCAACGGGAGTCATCGCTATCATCAAAGCCGTGCAGGTGGGTGTCACTGTGTCACCCTGTCACTGTGTCACCCTGTCACTGTCACCCTGTCACTGTGTCACCCTGTCACTGTGTCACCCTGTCACTGTCACTGTGTCACCCTGTCACTGTCACCCCTGTCACTGTGTCACCCTGTCACTGTCACCCTGTCACTGTATCATCCTGTCACCCTGTAACCGTCACCAGTCACTGTGTCACCCTGACACTGTGTCACCCTGATGCTGTGTCACCCTGTCACTGTCCCCCTTTCACTGTGACATCCTGTCACTGTGTCACCCTGACACTGTCACTGTCACCCTGTCACTGTGTCACCCTGTCCACTGTGTCACCCTGTCACTGTGTCACCCTGTCACTGTGTCTCCCTGTCCCTGTCACTGTATCATCCTGTCACTGTCACACTGTAACCATCACCTGTCACTGTGTCACCCTGTCACTGTGTCACCCTGTCACTGTCCCCCTTTCACTGTGTCATCCTGTCACTGTGTCACGCTGACACTGTGCCACCCTGACACTGTGTCACCCTGACTGTCACCCTGTCACTCACCCTGTCACCCTGTCAATGTCACCCGTTCACTGTGTCCCTGTCACTGTTTCACCCTGTCACTGTTTCACCCTGTCACTGTCACCTTGTCACTGTAATACCCTGTCACTAAGTTACTCAGTCACTGTCACCCTGTTACTGTGTCACCCTATCACTGTGTCACCCTGCGGGGGGAGGGACAGACTCATAGCTCCCTTTTGTCTGTGTGACTGTGTCACCCTGCTGGGGGAGGGACAGGCTCATAGCTCCCTTCTGTCTGTGTCACTGTGTCACCCTGCGGGGGGAGGGACAGACTCATAGCTCACTTCTGTCTGTGTCACTGTGTCACCCTGCGGGGGGAGGGACAGGCTCATAGCTCCCTTCTGTCTGTATCACCCTGCGGGGGGAGGGACAGGCTCATAGCTCCCTTCTGTCTGTGTCACTGTGTCACCCTGCGGGGGGAGGGACAGACTCATAGCTCCCTTCTGTCTGTGTCAATGTGTCACCCTGCGGGGGAGGGACAGGCTCATAGCTCCCTTCTGTCTGTGTCACTGTGTCACCCTGCGGGGGGAGGGACAGGCTCATAGCTCCCTTCTGTCTGTGTCACTGTGTCACCCTGCGGGCTGAGGGAGAGGCTCATAGCTCCCTTCTGTCTGTGTCACTGTGTCACCCTGCGGGGGGAGGGACAGGCTCATAGCTCCCTTCTGTCTGTGTCACCCTGCGGGGGAGGGACAGACTCATAGCTCCCTTCTGTCTGTGTCACTGTGTCACCCTGCGGGGGAGGGACAGGCTCATAGCTCCTTCTGTCTGTGTCACTGTGTCACCCTGCGGGGGGAGGGACAGACTCATAGCTCCCTTCTGTCTGTGTCACTGTGTCACCCTGCGGGGGGAGGGACAGGCTCATAGCTCCCTTCTGTCTGTGTCACTGTGTCACCCTGCGGGCTGAGGGAGAGGCTCATAGCTCCCTTCTGTCTGTGTCATTGTGTCACCCTGCGGGGGAGGGACAGACTCATAGCTCCCTTCTGTCTGTGTCACCCTGCGGGGGAGGGACAGACTCATAGCTCTCTTCTGTCTGGGTCACTGTGTCACCCTGCGGGGGAGGGACACACTCATAGCTCCCTTCTGTCTGTGTCACCCTGCGGGGGGAGGGACAGACTCATCGCTCCCTCCTGTGTCACAGTGTCACCCTGAGGGGGGAGGGGCAGGCTCATCGCTCCCTTCTGTCTGTGTCACTGTGTCACCCTGCGGGGGGAGGGGCAGGCTCATCGCTCCCTCCTGTGACACCGTGTCACCCTGTGGGGGGAGGGGCGGGCTCATCGCTCCTTCCTGTGTCACCGTGTCACCCTGCGGGGGGAGGGGCAGGCTCATCGCTCCCTCCTGTGTCACCCTGCAGGGGGAGGGGCAGGCTCATCGCTCCCTCCTGTGTCACCCTGCGGGGGGAGGGGCAGGCTCATCGCTCCCTCCTGTGTCACCCTGCGGGGGGAGGGGCAGGCTCATCGCTCCCTCCTGTGTCACCCTGCGGGGGGAGGGGCAGGCTCATCGCTCCCTCCTGTGTCACCGTGTCACCCTGCGGGGGGAGAGGCAGACTCATCGCTCCCTCCTGTGTCACTGTGTCACCCTGCGGGGGAGGGTCAGGCTCATCGCTCCCTCCTGTGTCACCCTGCGGGGGAGGGGCAGGCTCATCGCTCCCTCCTGTGTCACCCTGCGGGGGAGGGTCAGGCTCATCGCTCCCTCCTGTGTCACCCTGCGGGGGAGGGGCAGGCTCATCGCTCCCTCCTGTGTCACCGTGTCACCCTGCGGGGGGAGGGGGAAGGCTCATCGTTCCCTCCTGTGTCACCGTGTCACCCTGCGGGGGGAGGGAGAGACTCATAACTCCCTTCTGTCTGTGTCACCGTGTCACCCTGCGGGGGGAGGGACAGACTCATAGCTCCCTTCTGTCTGTGTCACCCTGTGGGGGGAGGGACAGACTCATAGCTCCCTTCTGTCTGTGTCACTGTCACCCTGCGGGGGGAGGGACAGACTCATAGCTCCCTTCTGTCTGTGTCACACTGTGGGGGGAGGGACAGACTCATAGCTCCCTTCTGTCTGTGTCACTGTGTCACCCTGCGGGGGGAGGGTCTGACTCATAGCTCCCTTCTATCTGTGTCACTGTGTCACACTGCGGGGGGAGGGACAGACTCATAGCGCCCTTCTGTCTGTGTCACTGTGTCACCCTGCGGGGGGAGGGACAGACTCATAGCTCCCTTCTGTCTGTGTCACACTGTGGGGGGAGGGACAGACTCATAGCTCCCTTCTGTCTGTGTCACTGTGTCACCCTGCGGGGGAGGGGCAGACACATAGCTCCCTTCTGTCTGTGTCACTGTGTCACCCTGCGGGGGAGGGACAGGCTCATCGCTCCCTCCTGTGTCACCGTGTCACCCTGCGGGGGGAGGGGCAGGCTCATCGCTCCCTCCAGTGTCACCGTGTCACCCTGCGGGGGGATGGGCAGTCTCATCGCTCCCTCCTGTGTCACTGTGTCACCCTGCGGGGGAGGGACAGGCTCATCGCTCCCTCTTGTGTCACTGTGTCACCCTGTGGGGGGAGGGTCAGGCTCATCGCTCCCTCCTGTGTCACCCTGCGGGGGGAGGGACAGGCTGTTAGCTCCCTTCTGTCTGTGTCACTGTGTCACCCTGCGGGGGGAGGGACAGGCTCATAGCTCCCTTATGTCTGTGTCACCGTGTCACCCTGCGGGGGGAGGGGCAGACTCATCGTTCCCTCCTGTGTCACCGTGTCACCCTGCGGGGGGAGGGTCAGGCTCATCGCTCCCTTCTATCTGTGTCACCGTGTCACCCTGTGGGGGGAGGGACAGACTCATAGCTCCCTTCTGTCTGTGTCACTGTGTCACCCTGCGGGGGGAGGGACAGACTCATAGCTCCCTTCTGTCTGTGTCACCGTGTCACCCTGCGGGGGGAGGGACAGACTCATAGCTCCCTTCTGTCTGTGTCACTGTGTCACCCTGCGGGGGGAGGGACAGACTCATAGCTCCCTTCTGTCTGTGTCACTGTGTCACCCTGCGGGGGAGGGACAGGCTCATAGCTCCCTTCTGTCTGTGTCACACTGTGGGGGGAGGGACAGACTCATAGCTCCCTTCTGTCTGTGTCACTGTGTCACACTGCGGGGGAGGGGCAGACACATAGCTCCCTTCTGTCTGTGTCACTGTGTCACCCTGCGGGGGAGGGGCAGGCTCATCGCTCCCTCCTGTGTCACCGTGTCACCCTGCGGGGGGAGGGGCAGGCTCATCGCTCCCTCCAGTGTCACCGTGTCACCCTGCGGGGGGGGGGGGCAGTCTCATCGCTCCCTCCTGTGTCACTGTGTCACCCTGCGGGGGAGGGACAGGCTCATCGCTCCCTCTTGTGTCACTGTGTCACCCTGCGGGGGGAGGGTCAGGCTCATCGCTCCCTCCTGTGTCACCCTGCGGGGGGAGGGGCAGGCTCATCGCTCCCTCCTGTGTCACCGTGTCACCCTGCGGGGGGAGGGGGAAGGCTCATCGTTCCCTCCTGTGTCACCGTGTCACCCTGCGGGGGGAGGGACAGACTCATAGCTCCCTTCTGTCTGTGTCACCGTGTCACCCTGCGGGGGGAGGGACAGACTCATAGCTCCCTTCTGTCTGTGTCACAGTGTCACCCTGTGGGGGGAGGGACAGACTCATAGCTCCCTTCTGTCTGTGTCACTGTCACCCTGCGGGGGGAGGGACAGACTCATAGCTCCCTTCTATCTGTTTCACCGTGTCACCCTGCGGGGGAGGGACAAACTCATAGCTCCCTTCTGTCTGTGTCACCCTGCGGGGGGAGGGTCAGGCTCATCGCTCCCTTCTATCTGTGTCACCGTGTCACCCTGCAGGGGGAGGGACAGACTCATAGCTCCCTTCTGTCTGTGTCACTGTGTCACCCTGCGGGGGGAGAGTCAGACTCATAGCTCCCTTCTGTCTGTGTCACTGTGTCACCCTGCGGGGGGAGGGACAGGCTCATAGCTCCCTTCTGTCTGTGTCACACTGTGGGGGGAGGGACAGACTCATAGCTCCTTCTGTCTGTGTCACTGTGTCACCCTGCGGGGGGAGGGACAGACTCATAGCTCCCTTCTGTCTGTGTCACTGTGTCACCCTGCGGGGGAGGGGCAGACACATAGCTCCCTTCTGTCTGTGTCACTGTGTCACCCTGCGGGGGAGGGGCAAGCTCATCGCTCCCTCCTGTGTCACCGTGTCACCCTGCGGGGGGAGGGGCAGGCTCATCGCTCCCTCCTGTGTCACCGTGTCACCCTGCGGGGGGAGGGGCAGTCTCATCGCTCCCTCCTGTGTCACTGTGTCACCCTGCGGGGGAGGGACAGGCTCATCGCTCCCTCTTGTGTCACTGTGTCACCCTGTGGGGGGAGGGTCAGGCTCATCGCTCCCTCCTGTGTCACCCTGCGGGGGGAGGGACAGACTCATAGCTCCCTTCTGCCTGTGTCACTGTGTCACCCTGCGGGGGGAGGGACAGGCTCATAGCTCCCTTCTGTCTGTGTCACTGTGTCACCCTGCGGGGGGAGGGTCAGACTCATAGCTCCCTTCTATCTGTGTCACCGTGTCACCCTGCGGGGGGAGGGACAGACTCATAGCTCCCTTCTGCTGTGTCACTGTGTCACCCTGCGGGGGGGGGACAGACTCATAGCTCCCTTCTGCCTGTGTCACTGTGTCACCCTGCGGGGGGAGGGACAGACTCATAGCTCCCTTCTGTCTGTGTCACACTGTGGGGGGAGGGACAGATTCATAGCTCCCTTCTGTCTGTGTCACTGTGTCACCCTGCGGGGGAGGGGCAGACACATAGCTCCCTTCTGTCTGTGTCACTGTGTCACCTTGCGGGGGAGGGGCAAGCTCATCGCTCCCTCCTGTGTCACCGTGTCACCCTGCGGGGGAGGGGCAAGCTCATCGCTCCCTCCTGTGTCACCGTGTCACCCTGCGGGGGGAGGGGCAGGCTCATCGCTCCCTCCTGTGTCACCGTGTCACCCTGCGGGGGGAGGGGCAGTCTCATCGCTCCCTCCTGTGTCACTGTGTCACCCTGCGGGGGAGGGACAGGCTCATCGCTCCCTCTTGTGTCACTGTGTCACCCTGCGGGGGGAGGGTCAGGCTCATCGCTCCCTCCTGTGTCACCCTGCGGGGAGGAGGGACAGGCTGTTAGCTCCCTTCTGTCTGTGTCACCGTGTCACCCTGCGGGGGGAGGGGCAGACTCATCGTTCCCTCCTGTGTCACCGTGTCACCCTGCGGGGGGAGGGTCAGGCTCATCGCTCCCTTCTATCTGTGTCACCGTGTCACCCTGTGGGGGGAGGGACAGACTCATAGCTCCCTTCTGTCTGTGTCACCCTGTGGGGGGAGGGACAGACTCATAGCTCCCTTCTGTCTGTGTCACTGTGTCACCCTGCGGGGGGAGGGTCAGACTCATAGCTCCCTTCTATCTGTGTCACCGTGTCACCCTGCGGGGGAGGGACAGACTCATAGCTCCCTTCTGTCTGTGTCACTGTGTCACCCTGCGGGGGGAGGGACAGACTCATAGCTCCCTTCTGTCTGTGTCACTGTGTCACCCTGTGGAGGAGGTACAGACTCATAGCTCCCTTCTGTCTGTGTCACTGTGTCACCCTGCGGGGGGAGGGACAGACACATAGCTCCCTTCTGTCTGTGTCACACTGTGGGGGGAGGGACAGACTCATAGCTCCCTTCTGTCTGTGTCACACTGTGGGGGGAGGGACAGACTCATAGCTCCCTTCTGTCTGTGTCACTGTGTCACCCTGCGGGGGAGGGGCAGGCTCATCGCTCCCTCCTGTGTCACCGTGTCACCCTGCGGGGGGAGGGGCAGGCTCATCGCTCCCTCCAGTGTCACCGTGTCACCCTGTGGGGGGAGGGGCAGTCTCATCGCTCCCTCCTGTGTCACTGTGTCACCCTGCGGGGGAGGGACAGGCTCATCGCTCCCTCTTGTGTCACTGTGTCACCCTGCGGGGGAGGGACAGGCTCATCACTCCCTCTTGTGTCACTGTGTCACCCTGCGGGGGGAGGGTCAGGCTCATCGCTCCCTCCTGTGTCACCCTGCGGGGGGAGGGACAGGCTGTTAGCTCCCTCCTGTGTCACCGTGTCACCCTGCGGGGGGAGGGGGAAGGCTCATCGTTCCCTCCTGTGTCACCGTGTCACCCTGCGGGGGGAGGGACAGACTCATAGCTCCCTTCTGTCTGTGTCACCGTGTCACCCTGCGGGGGGAGGGACAGACTCATAGCTCCCTTCTGTCTGTGTCACCGTGTCACCCTGTGGGGGGAGGGACAGACTCATACTGTAGCTCCCTTCTGTCTGTGTCACTGTCACCCTGCGGGGGGAGGGACAGACTCATAGCTCCCTTCTATCTGTTTCACCGTGTCACCCTGCGGGGGGAGGGACAGACTCATAGCTCCCTTCTGTCTGTGTCACCCTGCGGGGGGAGGGTCAGGCTCATCGCTCCCTTCTATCTGTGTCACCGTGTCACCCTGCAGGGGGAGGGACAGACTCATAGCTCCCTTCTGTCTGTGTCACTGTGTCACCCTGCGGGGGGAGAGTCAGACTCATAGCTCCCTTCTGTCTGTGTCACTGTGTCACCCTGCGGGGGGAGGGACAGGCTCATAGCTCCCTTCTGTCTGTGTCACACTGTGGGGGAGGGACAGACTCATAGCTCCTTCTGTCTGTGTCACTGTGTCACCCTGCGGGGGGAGGGGCAGGCTCATCGCTCCCTCCAGTGTCACCGTGTCACCCTGCGGGGGGGGGGGGCAGTCTCATCGCTCCCTCCTGTGTCACTGTGTCACCCTGCGGGGGAGGGACAGGCTCATCGCTCCCTCTTGTGTCACTGTGTCACCCTGCGGGGGGAGGGTCAGGCTCATCGCTCCCTCCTGTGTCACCCTGCGGGGGGAGGGGCAGGCTGTTAGCTCCCTCCTGTGTCACCGTGTCACCCTGCGGGGGGAGGGGGAAGGCTCATCGTTCCCTCCTGTGTCACCGTGTCACCCTGCGGGGGGAGGGACAGACTCATAGCTCCCTTCTGTCTGTGTCACCGTGTCACCCTGCGGGGGGAGGGACAGACTCATAGCTCCCTTCTGTCTGTGTCACCGTGTCACCCTGTGGGGGGAGGGACAGACTCATAGCTCCCTTCTGTCTGTGTCACCCTGCGGGGGGAGGGTCAGACTCATAGCTCCCTTCTGTCTGTGTCACTGTGTCACCCTGCGGGGGGAGAGTCAGACTCATAGCTCCCTTCTGTCTGTGTCACTGTGTCACCCTGCGGGGGGAGGGACAGGCTCATAGCTCCCTTCTGTCTGTGTCACACTGTGGGGGGAGGGACAGACTCATAGCTCCTTCTGTCTGTGTCACTGTGTCACCCTGCGGGGGAGGGGCAGACACATAGCTCCCTTCTGTCTGTGTCACTGTGTCACCCTGCGGGGGAGGGGCAAGCTCATCGCTCCCTCCTGTGTCACCGTGTCACCCTGCGGGGGGAGGGGCAGGCTCATCGCTCCCTCCTGTGTCACCGTGTCACCCTGCGGGGGGAGGGGCAGTCTCATCGCTCCCTCCTGTGTCACTGTGTCACCCTGCGGGGGAGGGACAGGCTCATCGCTCCCTCTTGTGTCACTGTGTCACCCTGTGGGGGGAGGGTCAGGCTCATCGCTCTCTCCTGTGTCACCCTGCGGGGGGAGGGACAGACTCATAGCTCCCTTCTGCCTGTGTCACTGTGTCACCCTGCGGGGGGAGGGACAGGCTCATAGCTCCCTTCTGTCTGTGTCACTGTGTCACCCTGCGGGGGAGGGTCAGACTCATAGCTCCCTTCTATCTGTGTCACCGTGTCACCCTGCGGGGGGAGGGACAGACTCATAGCTCCCTTCTGTCTGTGTCACTGTGTCACCCTGCGGGGGGAGGGACAGACTCATAGCTCCCTTCTGTCTGTGTCACACTGTGGGGGGAGGGACAGACTCATAGCTCCCTTCTGTCTGTGTCACTGTGTCACCCTGCGGGGGAGGGGCAGACACATAGCTCCCTTCTGTCTGTGTCACTGTGTCACCTTGCGGGGGAGGGGCAAGCTCATCGCTCCCTCCTGTGTCACCGTGTCACCCTGCGGGGGAGGGGCAAGCTCATCGCTCCCTCCTGTGTCACCGTGTCACCCTGCGGGGGGAGGGGCAGGCTCATCGCTCCCTCCTGTGTCACCGTGTCACCCTGCGGGGGGAGGGGCAGTCTCATCGCTCCCTCCTGTGTCACTGTGTCACCCTGCGGGGGAGGGACAGGCTCATCGCTCCCTCTTGTGTCACTGTGTCACCCTGCGGGGGGAGGGTCAGGCTCATCGCTCCCTCCTGTGTCACCCTGCGGGGGGAGGGACAGGCTGTTAGCTCCCTTCTGTCTGTGTCACCGTGTCACCCTGCGGGGGGAGGGGCAGACTCATCGTTCCCTCCTGTGTCACCGTGTCACCCTGCGGGGGGAGGGTCAGGCTCATCGCTCCCTTCTATCTGTGTCACCGTGTCACCCTGTGGGGGGAGGGACAGACTCATAGCTCCCTTCTGTCTGTGTCACCCTGTGGGGGGAGGGACAGACTCATAGCTCCCTTCTGTCTGTGTCACTGTGTCACCCTGCGGGGGGAGGGTCAGACTCATAGCTCCCTTCTATCTGTGTCACCGTGTCACCCTGCGGGGGGAGGGACAGACTCATAGCTCCCTTCTGTCTGTGTCACTGTGTCACCCTGCGGGGGAGGGACAGACTCATAGCTCCCTTCTGTCTGTGTCACCCTGCGGGGGAGGTACAGACTCATAGCTCCCTTATGTCTGTTTCACTGTCACCCTGCGGGGGGAGGGACAGACACATAGCTCCCTTCTGTCTGTGTCACACTGTGGGGGGAGGGACAGACTCATAGCTCCCTTCTGTCTGTGTCACTGTGTCACCCTGCGGGGGAGGGGCAGGCTCATCGCTCCCTCCTGTGTCACCGTGTCACCCTGCGGGGGGAGGGGCAGGCTCATCGCTCCCTCCAGTGTCACTGTGTCACCCTGTGGGGGGAGGGGCAGTCTCATCGCTCCCTCCTGTGTCACTGTGTCACCCTGCGGGGGAGGGACAGGCTCATCGCTCCCTCTTGTGTCACTGTGTCACCCTGCGGGGGAGGGACAGGCTCATCACTCCCTCTTGTGTCACTGTGTCACCCTGCGGGGGGAGGGTCAGGCTCATCGCTCCCTCCTGTGTCACCCTGCGGGGGGAGGGACAGGCTGTTAGCTCCCTTCTGTCTGTGTCACTGTGTCACCCTGCGGGGGGAGGGACAGACTCTTGCTCCCTTCTGTCTGTGTCACCGTGTCACCCTGCGGGGGGAGGGGCAGACTCATCGTTCCCTTCTATCTGTGTCACCGTGTCACCCTGTGGGGGGAGGGACAGACTCATAGCTCCCTTCTGTCTGTGTCACTGTGTCACCCTGCGGGGGGAGGGACAGGCTCATAGCTCCCTTCTGTCTGTGTCACCCTGTGGGGGGAGGGACAGACTCATAGCTCCCTTCTGTCTGTGTCACTGTGTCACCCTGCGGGGGGAGGGACAGGCTCATAGCTCCCTTCTGTCTGTGTCACCCTGTGGGGGGAGGGACAGACTCATAGCTCCCTTCTGTCTGTGTCACTGTGTCACCCTGTGGGGGGAGGGACAGACTCATAGCTCCCTTCTGTCTGTGTCACTGTGTCACCCTGCGGGGGGAGGGACAGACTCATAGCTCCCTTCTGTCTGTGTCACCGTGTCACCCTGCGGGGGGAGGGACAGACTCATAGCTCCCTTCTGTCTGTGTCACTGTGTCACACGGCGGGGGAGGGACAGACTCATAGCTCCCTTCTGTCTGTGTCACTGTGTCACACGGCGGGGGAGGGGCAGACACATAGCTCCCTTCTGTCTTTGTCACTGTGTCACCCTGCGGGGGGAAGGGACAGTCACATAGCTCCCTTCTGTCTGTGTCACTGTGACACCCTGCGGGGGGAGGGACAGACTCATAGCTCCCTTCTGTCTGTGTCACCCTGCGGGGGGAGGGACAGGCTCATAGCTCCCTTCTGTCTGTGTCACTGTGTCACCCTGCGGGGGGAGGGACAGACTCATAGCTCCCTTCTGTCTGTGTCACTCTGTGGGGGGAGGGACAGACTCATAGCTCACTTCTGTCTGTGTCACTGTGTCACACAGCGGGGGGAGGGACAGACACATAGCTCCCTTCTGTCTGTGTCACTGTGTCACCCTGCGGGGGAGGGACAGTCTCATAGCTCCCTTCTGTCTGTGTCACTGTGTCACCCTGCGGGGGGAGGGACAGGCTCATAGCTCCCTTCTGTCTGTGTCACTGTGTCACCCTGCGGGGGGAGGGACAGGCTCATAGCTCCCTTCTGTCTTTGTCACTGTGTCACCCTGCGGGGGAGGGACAGACTCATAGCTCCCTTCTGTCTGTGTCACTGTGTCACCCTGCGGGGGGAGGGACAGGCTCATAGCTCCCTTCTGTCTGTGTCACTGTGTCACCCTGCGGGGGGAGGGACAGACTCATAGCTCCCTTCTGTCTGTGTCACTGTGTCACCCTGCGGGGGAGGGACAGACTCATAGCTCCCTTCTGTCTGTGTCACCCTGCGGGGGGAGGGACAGGCTCATAGCTCCCTTCTGTCTGTGTCACTGTGTCACCCTGCGGGGGGAGGGACAGACTCATAGCTCCCTTCTGTCTGTGTCACTGTGTCACCCTGCGGGGGGAGGGACAGACTCATAGCTCCCTTCTGTCTGTGTCACTGTGTCACCCTGCGGGGGAGGGACAGACTCATAGCTCCCTTCTATCTGTGTCACCCTGCGGGGGGAGGGACAGACTCATAGCTCCCTTCTGTCTGTGTCACTGTGTCACCCTGCGGGGGGAGGGACAGTCTCATAGCTCCCTTCTGTCTGTGTCACTGTGTCACCTTGCGGGGGGAGGGACAGGCTCATAGCTCCCTTCTGTCTGTGTCACTGTGTCACCCTGCGGGGGGAGGGACAGGCTCATAGCTCCCTTCTGTCTGTGTCACTGTGTCACCCTGCGGGGGGAGGGACAGGCTCATAGCTCCCTTCTGTCTGTGTCACTGTGTCACCCTGCGGGGGGAGGGACAGGCTCATAGCTCCCTTCTGTCTGTGTCACTGTGTCACCCTGCGGGGGAGGGACAGACTCATAGCTCCCTTCTGTCTGTGTCACCCTGCGGGGGGAGGGACAGGCTCATAGCTCCCTTCTGTCTGTGTCACTGTGTCACCCTGCGGGGGGAGGGACAGTCTCATAGCTCCCTTCTGTCTGTGTCACTGTGTCACCCTGCGGGGGAGGGACAGACTCATAGCTCCCTTCTGTCTGTGTCACTGTGTCACCCTGCGGGGGGAGGGACAGTCTCATAGCTCCCTTCTGTCTGTGTCACTGTGTCACCTTGCGGGGGGAGGGACAGGCTCATAGCTCCCTTCTGTCTGTGTCACTGTGTCACCCTGCGGGGGGAGGGACAGGCTCATAGCTCCCTTCTGTCTGTGTCACTGTGTCACCCTGCGGGGGGAGGGTCAGACTCATAGCTCCCTTCTGTCTGTGTCACTGTGTCACCCTGCGGGGGGAGGGTCAGACTCATAGCTCCCTTTTATCTGTGTCACCGTGTCACCCTGCGGGGGGAGGGACAGGCTCATAGCTCCCTTCTGTCTGTGTCACCCTGCGGGGGAGGGACAGACTCATAGCTCCTGTCTGTCTGTGTCACTGTGTCACCCTGCGGGGGGAAGGACAGACTCATAGCTCCCTTCTGTCTGTGTCACCCTGCGGGGGGAGGGACAGACTCATAGCTCCCTTCTGTCTGTGTCACCCTGTGGGGGGAGGGACAGACTCATAGCTCACTTCTGTCTGTGTCACTGTGTCACACTGCAGGGGAAGGGCAGACACATAGCTCCCTTCTGTCTGTGTCACTGTGTCACCCTGCGGGGGAGGGGCAGGCTCATCGCTCCCTCCTGTGTCACCGTGCCACCCTGCGGGCGGAGGGGCAGGCTCATCGCTCCCTCTTGTGTCACCGTGTCACCCTGCGGGGGGAGGACAGGCTCATCGCTCCCTCCTGTGTCACCCTGTGGGGGGAGGGACAGACTCATAGCTCACTTCTGTCTGTGTCACTGTGTCACACTGCAGGGGAAGGGCAGACACATAGCTCCCTTCTGTCTGTGTCACTGTGTCACCCTGCGGGGGGAGGGACAGACTCATAGCTCCCTTCTGTCTGTGTCACTGTGTCACCCTGCGGGGGGAGGGACAGACACATAGCTCCCTTCTGTCTGTGTCACTGTGTCACCCTGCGGGGGAGGGACAGACTCATAGCTCCCTTCTGTCTGTGTCACTGTGTCACCCTGCGGGGGGAGGGACAGACTCATAGCTCCCTTCTGTCTGTGTCACTGTGTCACCCTGCGGGGGAGGGACAGACTCATAGCTCCCTTCTGTCTGTGTCACCCTGCGGGGGGAGGGACAGACACATAGCTCCCTTCTGTCTGTGTCACTGTGTCACCCTGCGGGGGAGGGACAGACTCATAGCTCCCTTCTGTCTGTGTCACTGTGTCACCCTGCGGGGGGAGGGACAGACTCATAGCTCCCTTCTGTCTGTGTCACCCTGCGGGGGGAGGGACAGACACATAGCTCCCTTCTGTCTGTGTCACTGTGTCACCCTGCGGGGGAGGGACAGACTCATAGCTCCCTTCTGTCTGTGTCACTGTGTCACCCTGCGGGGGGAGGGACAGACTCATAGCTCCCTTCTGTCTGTGTCACTGTGTCACCCTGCGGGGGGATGGACAGACTCATAGCTCCCTTCTGTCTGTGTCACTGTGTCACCCTGCGGGGGAGGGACAGACACATAGCTCCCTTCTGTCTGTGTCACTGTGTCACCCTGCGGGGGAGGGACAGGCTCATAGCTCCCTTCTGTCTGTGTCACTGTGACACCCTGCGGGGGAGGGACAGACTCATAGCTCCCTTCTGTCTGTGTCACCCTGCGGGGGGAGGGACAGGCTCATAGCTCCCTTCTGTCTGTGTCACTGTGTCACCCTGCAGGGGGAGGGACAGACTCATAGCTCCCTTCTGTCTGTGTCACTGTGTCACCCTGCGGGGGGAGGGACAGGCTCATAGCTCCCTTCTGTCTGTGTCACTGTGTCACCCTGCGGGGGGAGGGACAGACTCATAGCTCCCTTCTGTCTGTGTCACTGTGTCACCCTTCGGGGGAGGGACAGTCTCATAGCTCCCTTCTGTCTGTGTCACTGTGTCACCCTGCGGGGGGAGGGACAGGCTCATAGCTCCTTCTGTCTGTGTCACTGTGTCACCCTGCGGGGGAGGGACAGACTCATAGCTCCCTTCTGTCTGTGTCACTGTGTCACCCTGCGGGGGGAGGGACAGACTCATAGCTCCCTTCTGTCTGTGTCACTGTGTCACCCTGCGGGGGAGGGACAGACTCATAGCTCCCTTCTGTCTATGTCACTGTGTCACCCTGCGGGGGGAGGGTCAGACTCATAGCTCCCTTCTGTCTGTGTCACTGTGTCACCCTGCGGGGGGAGGGACAGACTCATAGCTCCCTTCTGTCTGTGTCACTGTGTCACCCTGCGGGGGAGGGACAGACTCATAGCTCCCTTCTGTCTGTGTCACTGTGTCACCCTGCGGGGGAGGGACAGACTCATAGCTCCCTTCTGTCTGTGTCACCCTGCGGGGGGAGGGACAGACACATAGCTCCCTTCTGCCTGTGTCACTGTGTCACCCTGCGGGGGAGGGGCAAGCTCATAGCTCCCTTCTGTCTGTGTCACTGTGTCACCCTGCGGGGGATGGACAGGCTCATAGCTCCCTTCTGTCTGTGTCACTGTGTCACCCTGCGGGGGGAGGGACAGACTCATAGCTCCCTTCTGTCTGTGTCACTGTGTCACCCTGCGGGGGAGGGACAGACTCATAGCTCCCTTCTGTCTGTGTCACTGTGTCACCCTGCGGGGGGAGGGACAGACTCATAGCTCCCTTCTGTCTGTGTCACTGTGTCACCCTGCGGGGGGAGGGACAGGCTCATAGCTCCCTTCTGTCTTTGTCACTGTGTCACCCTGCGGGGGGAGGGGCAGTCTCATAGCTCCCTTCTGTCTGTGTCACTGTGTCACCCTGCGGGGGGAGGGGCAGACTCATCGCTCCCTCCTGTGTCACCGTTTCACCCTGCGGGGGGAGGGGCAGGCTCATCGCTCCCTCCTGTGTCACCGTGTCACCCTGCGGGGGGAGGGGCAGACTCATCGCTCCCTCCTGTGTCACCGTGTCACCCTGCGGGGGGAGGGACAGGCTCATCGCTCCCTCCTGTGTCACCCTGCGGGGGAGGGGCAGGCTCATCGCTCCCTCCTGTGTCACCGTGTCACCCTGCGGGGGGAGGGGCAGGCTCATCGCTCCCTCCTGTGTCACCGTGTCACCCTGCGGGGGAGGGGCAGGCTCATCGCTCCCTCCTGTGTCACCGTGTCACCCTGCGGGGGGAGGGGCAGGCTCATCGCTCCCTCCTGTGTCACCGTGTCACCCTGCGGGGGGAGGGGCAGGCTCATCGCTCCCTCCTGTGTCACTGTGTCACCCTGCGGGGGGAGGGGCAGGCTCATCGCTCCCTCCTGTGTCACCGTGTCACCCTGCGGGGGGAGGGGCAGGCTCATCGCTCCCTCCTGTCACCGTGTCACCGTGTCCCCGCAGGTGAGGACCGCCCTGGCGCGCGGTGACATCATGTCCGCAGAGATCGCCTCCCGGGAAGCGAGGAACTTCTCCTTCATCAGCCTGGCGGTGGGGATCGCGGCGATGGTCCTGTGTACCATCCTCACCGTCGTCATCATCATCGCCGCCCAGCACCACGACAACGACTGGGGGCCGTGAACACCCCCCCACCCCCGCCCCGGGGTGAGGGGGGCAGATAGTGCCAAATGGGTCTCTCTGAGTGTCCCCAACACTGTCACTTTACTCTCCTTCTCCTCCTTCTTCCCCGTCTGTCTCTCCTCTCTTCCCTCTCCTGTATCTCCTTCTTCAATCCCCCTCCACATCCACCTCTCTCCCTTCTTCTCCCCTTATCTTTCATCTCCCTCACCTTTCTCCCCCCCTCTGTTCCCCTCCCTTTCTCCCTTTCCTTTTCCCTCTCTCCCCCGTCTCTCTCTGTCCCTCTTTATTTCTCCTTCCCTGTCTCTCCCCCTCCATCCTCTTTCCATCTCCTTTTCCTGCTCTCCTCCTTCTCTCTTCTCTCTCTCTCTCTCTCTCTCTCTCTCTCTCTCTCTCTCTCTCTCTCTCTCTCTCTCTCTGCCTCCCTCAGCCTGCTTCCCTCCCTCCCACTCTCAGCCTCCCTCCCTCTCTCTGCCTCCCTCCCTCCCTCCCTCTCTGTGCCTCCCTCCCTCTCTGTGCCTCCCTCCCTCTCTCTGCCTCCCTCTCTGTGCCTCCCTCTCTCTCTGTGCCTCCCTCTCTGTGCCTCCCTCTCTCTGCCTCCCTCCCTCTCTGTGCCTCCCTCCCTCTCTCTGCCTCCCACTCTCTGCCTCCCTCCCTCTCTCTGCCTCCCACTCTCTTCCCCCCTCCCTCTCTCTGCCTCCCACTCTCTGCCTCCCTCCCTCTCTGTGCCTCCCTCGCTCTCTCTGCCTCCCTCCCTCTCTGTGCCTCCCTCCCTCTCTCTGCCTCCCTCTCTGTGCCTCCCTCTCTCTGCGTCCCTCCCTCTGCCTCCCTCTCTCTCTCTGTGCCTCCCTCCCTCTGCTTCCCTCTCTGCCTCCCTCTCTGTGCCTCCCTCCCTCTCTGTGCCTCCCTCCCTCTCTGCCTCCCTCCCTCTCTCTGTGCCGCCCTCCCTCTCTCTGTGCCTCCCTCTCTGTGCCTCCCTCTCTCTCTGCCTCCCTCTCTCTCTGCTTCCCTCCCTCTCTGCCTCCCTCCCTCTGCCTCCCTCCCTCTCTGCCTCCCTCTCTCTGCCTCCCTCCCTCTCTCTCTCTGCCTCACTCCCTCTCTCTCTGCCTCACTCCCTCTCTCTCTGCCTCCCTCTCTCTCTGCCTCCCTCTCTCTCTGCCTCCCTCTCTCTCTGCTTCCCTCTCTCTCTCTGCCTCCCTCCCTCCCTCTCTCTGCCTCCCTCTCTCTGCCTCCCTCCCTCCCTCTCTCTGCCTCCCTCCCTCTCTCTCTGCCTCCCTCTCTCTCTGCTTCCCCCTCTCTCTCTGTCTCCCTCCCTCCCTCTCTGCCTCCCTCTCTCTCTCTCTGTGCCTCCCTCTCTCTCTGCTTCCCTCTCTCTCTCTGCCTCCCTCTCTCTCTGCTTCCCTCTCTCTCTCTGCGCCTCCCTCCCTCTCTCTCTCTGCCTCCCTCTCTCTCTCTCTGCCTCCCTCTCTCTCTGCTTCCCTCTCTCTCTCTGCCTCCCTCCCTCCCTCTCTGTGCCACCCTCCCTCTCTCTCTGCCTCCCTCTCTCTCTGCTTCCCTCTCTCTCTCTGCCTCCCTCCCTGTGCCTCCCTCCCTCTCTCTCTCTGCCTCCCTCTCTCTCTGCCTCCCTCCCTCTCTGTGCCTCCCTCTCTCTCTCTCTCTGCCTCCCTCTCTCTCTGCCTCCCTCCCTCTCTGTGCCTCACTCCCTCTCTCTCTGCCTCCCTCTCTCTCTGCCTCGCTCTCTCTCTGCCTCCCTCCCTCTCTCTGCCTCCCTCCCTCCCTCTCTCTCTGCCTCCCTCCCTCCCTCTCTCTCTGCCTCTCTCTCTCTCTGCCTCTCTCTCTCTCTGCTTCCCTCTCTCTCTGCCTCCCTCCCTCTCTCTCTCTGCTTCCCTCTCTCTCTGTGCCTCCCTCCCTATCTCTCTGCCTCCCTCCCTCTCTGTCCTCCTCTTTCTCTCTTCCCCTCCCCCCAGGCCCTGCTCTCTCCCTTCCGCTCCCTTTCTCCCTCTCTCATTGGTATTGATACAGGTGCCACCTAAGGGTATTAAGGAGTAATATAGGAGTATTATCGGGGTATTAAATGAGTATTTTTTTTGAAGCACTATGGGTTTATTATTGCAGTATTTCGGGGGTATTATAGCAGTATTATAAGGGTATTAAAGGAGTATTATTAGGGTTTTATAGGAGTATTATGTAAGTATGTTTCAGCTCTGGGTGACAGAGAGACAGCTAGGGTGGAGTGAGAGCGCTAAAGAGACATCTAGAATGAGAGACAGTTGTAGCCCAACAGAGACAGTTTGGGTGTGAGACAGACTGAGCGAAAGAGACAGTTTGAGTGTGAGCGAGTATGTGTGTGGGCATATAGGCCCCCAGAGTGAGCGAGACAGTCGGAGATTAAGAGAGACAGCCGGGCTGTGAAACACTCCTAGAGACAGCTGCTATCCTGGGGTTCAGTGTTGTAATAAAGGGTTCCTATCTCCGTGCTACACATATATCTATTCAGTATTAATTATTATTATTATTGTTCTACTTATTATTCTCCTAATTCGTTTATTTATTGGGCGGAAGGATGCATTGTGGGTATTTATTCAATAACGTTTGGAATGATTAATCAGCAGCATTATCTAGAATAAAGATCGAGATATATTCAAACATCGCCTCGCAAATATTCTGTCTGCCTGGTGACCAACACGCACACGCAACACACACGCAACACACACGCAACACACACGCAACACACATTCTGGGGAGCGTCTTTGTAACAGGCGTTTGGGAGAAGGTATCTCACAATTCGCAGAAACTGTTCTTCTCTAGCAGCTTCTGAAATAGAGGCGGATAAAATGGGAGATTTAGGGCAAGAGGCTCGAGCCAGAGGTCTGTCTCCAAGGCCTACGGGCGAGCGAAATTCAGTGACAGAAACTCCCTTTTAAGTGACAACCGGGTACAGACAGAAGGTCCCAAACTCATTAGGTGCGTGGGGACATTTAATAACCAGCGGTCTGAAATTAGTACTATCTTGAGCAGACACTGGCCTGTCCTCACCGAGGACCCGGACTTAAGAGAAGTCTTTGGGTCCACTCGCCGCACCCTGGTTAGTGGAAGAGCACTGAATTTAAAAGACAAGCTGGTCCACAGCCGCCTGCGGCCTACTGCATCCAATACATGGCAGGCGAATAGGTGCACAGGCCATTTTAAGTGCCGCGGCTGTGAGGCCTGCCCGTATATTTCTCTAACTGGTCCTTTCCGTAACTGGAATGATACGAAATCGTTTACAGCGAGGCAATTTATCAACTGCGGAACGAGGGGCTGTTATATACCGAGTCCTATGCCCGCGCGATGAAAAATACGTAGGCAAAACAATCAGAGAATTTCGCCAGCGTATTTTAGAGCATTTGGGAGCTATTTGCAACCATCGGGACACTCCCCTAGCCACTCACATCCACCGCGTGCATCAAGGAGACGTCACTAATCTCCGTGTTATAGGAATAGAAAGTGTCCCCCCCAATCCTAGAGGGGGTGACTGGAATCGTCTCATTTTGCAGAAAGAACCCAAATGGATTTATGTTCTGGTTACACTGACACCGGGTGGCATAAATATAATAAAATATTACTTTTATTATTTCCAATATATTTTTGATTTGTTTATTCTGTTTCATTTATTTAGTATCCGCTTGGTAGCCGTTAGTCTTCATCGATATCCATTGTCTGTCAGGTAATCAAGGGGTTAAATTCTGCCGCCGGTCTGCATTGGTCCCCCGGTGGCTGACTGCATATAAAAAACCCCCTCCGTAGTACCCTACGTCACCACCTTCGACAAAGCGCCTCGGCGAAACGTACGTCGGGCGGGAGGCGGGACCAGACTGACGTCGTGACGTACTCTTGCCGGGATGAGGGCGAGAGGCACTGCTGAGCGCCGGTTTAGCCGCGAGTCGCCACTTTGCAGGTCTGATCTCTATACACTTCCTGAACCGTTACTATTTGTCTAGTATGAGTTTACGGCAAAGTGCGTAAGTGTGTGTGTGTGTGTGTGTGTGTGTGAGTCACTGTGTGTGTGTGTGTCACTGTGTGTGTGTGTGTGTGTGTGTGTGTGTGTGTGTGTGTGTGTGTGTGTGTGTTTGTGTGTGTCACTGTGTGTGTCACTGTGTGTGTGTGTGTCACTGTGTGTGTGTGTGTCACTGTGTGTGTGTCTTCTGCACCCGGTTAATTTAAGCAGGAGCTCCATGTTCGCTGCCATTGCAGCTCCCAGAGTAGCAGCTTGCTGGATGCAATTGTATGTGTTACACGTGTGGCTTCCACCCTACCCATCGATTAACTGCCCCTCATCAACCACCTATTGCTATCTATAAAGTGCACTTCTTTAGCGTAATATAGGAGGCTATAACTTGATACGGGCTGCATCTGTGCCACGGGGCCACGTTAACACACTTAGTGGGCCATTCTGCACTTTCTGCACAGCGATGCACTGTATTTAAATGGGTATCTGATAGCCACTGCTGCTATTCTGTTATTATCATTCATGGGGTTTTAAAATGAATTGTGCACCCAGGGTTTGATTAATGTACCACATTTACACTTAGGTCTGACATTATCTTGCTCAGACTGTGGTTTTTGGAGGAGCATCCATATATATATATATATATATATATATATGTATTTCTTGTATTCCAATCGTCGTGGCGGTCAGTTCCTTGCTACCTGTCTAAACAGCACAGGTTTTTAATTGAATTGTCTAGTGCTGGACGTAGGGGTTTTCTGATAAGCAATTGTGAGCTACCTCACGACTATTAAGTAACTACAGTACTTGTAAGTTAATTCCCCTTCGCTACAGTTTATGTTTAGGGTTTGTTGGTTTCTTTTAGGTCACTGTTATTTACTAATAGTATTTGTTTATATGTATCACCATTTATTTTAATTATTATAATAAAGTATTACTTATTAACTTTAATTCATCATATCAATTACGACAACGAGTGCTTGTTAAAGGGTGTTTCTTTTTTCCATTTCACAATTACTCCCATTCCCCCTTTGCACCTTTGTTATTACTTATTAAACTGCACATGAGGCTGATGCGAGAGTCACCTTCCCTCCCTCTCTCCCCCCTATCCTCCCATTATTCTAACAGCAAAAATAACAGCATTATTATGGTTTCATTTTACAACATACGCTTACCCTCCCATAAAACGGTCTGAACTATATTAAAAAAAAATACCATATACATAACCTTCAGCCCGTGTCTCCCCACTGCTGGATGAGGCCTCCCCAATGATCTCCCAGGTACTGCGGTTACAGCCTCTCTTCCCCACGTACATATAAATATATATCCCACCTTCAGCCCGTGTCTCCTCACTGCTGGATGAGGCCTCCCCACTGATCTCCCGGGTACTGCGGTTACAGCCTCTCTTCCCCACGTACATATAAATATATATCCCACCTTCAGCCCGTGTCTCCCCACTGCTGGATGAGGCCCCCCCAATGATCTCCCAGGTACTGCGGTTACAGCCTCTCTTCCCCACGTACATATAAATATATATCCCACCTTCAGCCCGTGTCTCCCCACTGCTGGATGAGGCTCCCCAATGATCTCCCAGGTACTGCGGTTACAGCCTCTCTTCCCCACGTACATATAAATATATATCCCACCTTCAGCCCGTGTCTCCTCACTGCTGGATGAGGCCTCCCCACTGATCTCCCGGGTACTGCGGTTACAGCCTCTCTTCCCCACGTACATATAAATATATATCACCACCTTCAGCCCGTGTCTCCCCACTGCTGGATGAGGCCTCCCCAGTGATCTCCCAGGTACTGCGGTTACAGCCTCTCTTCTCCCCGTACATATAAATATATATCACCACCTTCAGCCCGCGTCTCCCCACTGCTGGATGAGGCCTCCCCAATGATCTCCCAGGTACTGCGGTTACAGCCTCTCTTCCCCACGTAGATATAAATATATATCACCACCTTCAGCCCGTGTCTCCCCAATGCTGGATGAGGCTCCCCAATGATCTCCCAGGTACTGCGGTTACAGCCTCTCTTCCCCACGTACATATAAATATATATCACCACCTTCAGCCCGTGTCTCCCCAATGCTGGATGAGGCTCCCCAATGATCTCCCAGGTACTGCGGTTACAGCGTCTCTTCCCCACGTACATATAAATATATATCCCACCTTCAGCCCGTGTCTCCCCACTGCTGGATGAGGCTCCCCAATGATCTCCCAGGTACTGCGGTTACAGCCTCTCTTCCCCACGTACATATAAATATATATCACCACCTTCAGCCCGTGTCTCCCCACTGCTGGATGAGGCCTCCCCAATGATCTCCCAGGTACTGCGGTTACAGCCTCTCTTCCCCACGTACATATAAATATATATCACCACCTTCAGCCCGTGTCTCCCCACTGCTGGATGAGGCCTCCCCAATGATCTCCCAGGTACTGCGGTTACAGCCTCTCTTCTCCACGTACATATAAATATATATCACCACCTTCAGCCCGTGTCTCCCCACTGCTGGATGAGGCCTCCCCAATGATCTCCCAGGTACAGCGGTTACAGCCTCTCTTCTCCACGTACATATAAATATATACTGTATCACCACCTTCAGCCCGTGTCTCCCCACTGCTGGATGAGGCCTCCCCAATGATCTCCCAGGTACTGCGGTTACAGCCTCTCTTCCCCACGTACATATAAATATATATCCCACCTTCAGCCCGTGTCTCCCCACTGCTGGATGAGGACTCCCCAATGATCTCCCAGGTACTGCGGTTACAGCCTCTCTTCTCCACGTACATATAAATATATATCACCACCTTCAGCCCGTGTCTCCCCACTGCTGGATGAGGCCTCCCCAGTGATCTCCCAGGTACTGCGGTTACAGCCTCTCTTCTCCACGTACATATAAATATATATCACCACCTTCAGCCCGCGTCTCCCCACTGCTGGATGAGGCCTCCCCAGTGATCTCCCAGGTACTGCGGTTACAGCCTCTCTTCCCCACGTACATATAAATATATATCCCACCTTCAGCCCGTGTCTCCCCACTGCTGGATGAGGCCTCCCCAATGATCTCCCAGGTACTGCGGTTACAGCCTCTCTTCCCCACGTACATATAAATATATATCACCACCTTCAGCCCGTGTCTTCCCACTGCTGGATGAGGCCTCCCCAATGATCTCCCGGGTACTGCGGTTACATCCTCTCTTCCCCACGTACATATAAATATATATCCCACCTTCAGCCCGTGTCTCCCCACTGCTGGATGAGGCCTCCCCAATGATCTCCCAGGTACTGCGGTTACAGCCTCTCTTCTCCACGTACATATAAATATATATCCCACCTTCAGCCCGTGTCTCCCCACTGCTGGATGAAGCCTCCCCAATGATCTCCCAGGTACTGCGGTTACAGCCTCTCTTCCCCACGTACATATAAATATATAACTAGAGAAGAAAAGAACCCCAATATGTAAACACTCAATCCCTGAGCACGGGTGATGTGTGAAGGAATTAAAATAGATCTTTATTTAGAACAACTGATAAAATAACCAGTACAATGGCGCCCGTGTGTGGAACCAATAGGAGCGGAGTGACTCCGGTTGGGGAAATAAATCCCTCTGACAGTGTGTCAACATTGCACACTGTGCCCAGGTGTAGGACTCATAAGCCAACGACGTAGGAGGCATGAATTACAAAGGGTATGAATGTTCCCCATGGATAAAATGCCCAGAGCCAGCCTGGGTGTAGCAAAGTTCCCAATAAAGATCTGTGAGTCCCTGTGTATAGGTGGGTGCAGTATATATATATATAGCCACCCAATCCTGGAACTAAAATAAATAGGTAAGTCCCAGTGATGGGAGCTGGTAGCGAGTCACTAGTATGACAATACCTGCTGTACGGGCACGCAGTAACCTGTTAGGTAATAAAGTGGTAACGTGGAGTACCTAATACAGTGTGCGAGCCGAGAACGTGCGAGGCAGATCTGGCCTTGCACTAGTAACCCACAGCACAGCTGGGAGATCATTGTGGCGTTGTTGCGGTTCCCCAACACAAAAGGTGAAACCACAACACGCCCAAACACTGTGTTAGATACGTATCAAGGAAGTGTTCAATGGGATAACACACTTAACTGACTAGCATACCGGCAGTATACCCGTGGTGATGTAAACGCCCCCAGGGGGTCGTACGGGATATAAAAACGCCCCAGAAGGAACTCCTACGTTTAAATGAGCAACCTACACCCAGATAACCCCAGGGTAGGGTTATCGTACAGTGCATCGTTATACTGCAGGAGATACTAATAGTGGCTGTGGCTAGGTATCCTGGTCCCACGGTATGGTGGGAATGAGGTAATGAGGCCCCTAGGAAAGTGGTCTAACACTACAGACTTGGCGCTAATAAACTTATCCCCTTGGGAAGCAGGGGCTGCGCCGGATCCGATCGGAGCCTTATAGTAATGTGCTGGAGTAGTGTACGATGGTACGAGGGGAGACGGTCCCGTCTCCTACTGACCAGTCCGGAGATCCCGCATGCCCCACATTAAAGCGGATCGGTACCCAGCTTCCGCTAACCTGTGACGTCGTTGGACTTTGCATCAAGGGATACTGGCGTTGGGTGACTTGGCAGAACGTGTGAAGGGCGAGACCCTGGGGGGGGAGGGTGCGGGGTCAGCAACGAGGCGGGTCCACATGATGAAGCCCCTTGACCACAAAGAACCAGGTGGGCCTGGGAGGACACTCTTGGGGCATCT
>NW_027454623.1:5000-37500 GCF_040206685.1 Ascaphus truei | reverse complement strand
CAGCCTGATATTTAAAGGGCTGCAGGTGGGAGGAGCCCCGCGGGATGCTGGGAAATGTAGTTCTTTCGCCCCCCACACACTTCCTGGATTCCTTTTGCAAACCAGGAACTGGGTAAGTGCTGGATTTCCAATTTATTGTGGTTCCTGTACACCTGATATGGTATGTTTGGCTCTGGATTTGCAATGCATTCTGGTTCCTGTAGTCCGGATCTCTGGTTCTGGATTTGCAATGCATTCTGGTTCTGTATTTGCAGTGCATTTTGGTTCCTGATCTCTCTGTTTCTGGATTTGCAATGCATTCTGGTTCCTGTAATCCTGATCTCAGTGGTTCTGGATTTGCAATGCATTCTGGTTCCTGTAATCCTGATCTCAGTGGTTCTGGATTTTATTTATTATTTATTTATAAAATATTTTACCAGGAAGTAATACATTGAGAGTTACCTCTCGTTTTCAAGTATGTCCTGGGCACAGAGTAAAACAAATAATACATGGTTACAAATACAGTTACATAAATGAACAAGGTATACATTTATATACAAGACATTGCATGCACAGTTAAAGAAAATATATATTATGAGCGTATGAAACAATGCAATGCATTCTGGTTCCTGTAATCCTGATCTCTGGTTCTGGATTTGCAATGCATTCTGGTTCCTGTAGTCCGGATCTCTGGTTCTGGATTTGCAATGCATTCTGGTTCTGGATTTGCAATGCATCCTGGTTCCTGATCTCTCTGTTTCTGGATTTGCAATGCATTCTGGTTCCTGTAATCCTGATCTCTGGTTCTGGATTTGCAATGCATTCTGGTTCCTGTAGTCCGGATCTCTGGTTCTGGATTTGCAATGCATTCTGGTTCTGGATTTGCAATGCATCCTGGTTCCTGATCTCTCTGTTTTCTGGATTTACAATGCATTCTGGTTCCTGTAATCCTGATCTCAGTGGTTCTGGATTTGCAATGCATTCTGGTTCCTGTAATCCTGATCTCTCTGGTTCTGGATTTGCAATGCATTCTGGTTCCTGTCGTCCTGATCTCTCTGGTTCTAGATACGCCATGCATGGTGGTTGTGTAGTCCCTGATCTCTCTCTTTACAATGCAGGGGTGCTGTCTGGGAGTGTTCTGGACACCTCTAGTGTAGCGATGGAAGCTCTAGAACCCACCTCCAGCCACGAGCTGCCATGCTGGTCCAGTCCCGACGGGAGCTTCACCAAGACAATTCTAGAGCCGGGATCCGGAGTGGACAAGCCCAAAGAAAGCTCCCTGTGCCAGATATTCTTGGATCCCCTCCCTCCAGACTCTGGCCAACCCCCCTCCCCGTCAGATTTCCGCTACCCCACGGGGCGCTGGTTTGAGGCCGAGCTGGGGGAGGGCGAGACCGTTCAGGACGCCCTGGCCGACCAGTGTCTAGAGACCATGCTTTCTGGAGAGGCTTGCCGGGTGGATACCACGACGGGTTCCAGGTTCCTCTTGCGGATGGCGAGTTTCGGGCCCGGGAAAGAAGCGTGGGAGCTGGACACGGAGGAGAGGCTCCGGAAGGCCGCGAGAGACCGGGGGGAAGGCGGGAAGGCGTACAGGGAGGGGAACATGGGGGCAGCAGAAAGGCGCTACTGCCGGGCGCTCCGTCTCCTGGTCTGCGCCCCCGGGGAGGCCAAGGCGGAGAGGGTAACCCTGCTCGCCAACATGGCGGCCTGCGACCTCAAGAGGGGGCGGCTGCGGGAGGCGGAGGGGAGGTGCACGCGAGCCCTGGAGGGGGAACCCGGCCACCTGAAGGCCCTGTACAGAAGAGGGGTGTCCCGAGCCGGGATGGGGGACTGGGAGGGAGCACGGCGGGATCTGGGAGAGGTCCTGAGTTTGGATCCGGGGAACGCGGAGGCGAGGAGAGAGGCGGGGAGGGTCCGGGAGGAGGAGAGGGAGGAAGTGTCCCGGAACCGGAAGGCCTGGGAGAAAATGTTCCGCTGAGGAGACCACTTCCTGTCTCGTTCTGTCTGTGCACTTTCCCCTTCCTCTTTACATTCCTCCTCACTTCCTGTGAGCCTCTGAAGTGGGAGGAAGTGAATATCAGGACTGAGGCACGCAGCCTGGGAGGGGGGGTACCAGGACACGCGCTGTATGATCTGACGCGGTTTGAACACATCTTCATACATGTTGTATTAATAAACTGCATTATTTAATACAATTGGTCTTGTCTGTATACAGGGCCCGGCACCTCTAGGGCTGGCACAGGGGGATATACAATTTGGCACCTCTAGGGCTGGCACAGAGTGATATATATACAGAGCCTGGCACCTCTAGGGCTGGCACAGAGTGATATATATACAGAGCCTAGCACCTCTAGGGCTGGCACAGGGGGATATACGGAGCCTGGCACCTCTAGGGCTGGCATAGAGTGATATATATACACAGAGCCTGGCACCTCTAGTGCTGGCACAGGGGGATATACAGAGCCTGGCACCTCTAGGGCTGGCACAGGGGGATATACAGTTTGGCACCTCTAGGGCTGGCACAGGGGGATATACAGAGCCTAGCACCTCTAGGGCTGGCACAGGGGGATATACAGTTTGGCACCTCTAGGGCTGGCACAGGGGGATACACAGAGCCTAGCACCTCTAGGGCTGGCACAGGGGGATATACAGAGCCTGGCACCTCTAGGGCTGGCACAGGGGGATATACAGTTTGGCACCTCTAGGGCTGGCACAGGGGGATATACAGAGCCTGGCACCTCTAGGGCTGGCACAGGGGGATATACAGAGCCTGGCACCTCTAGGGCTGGCACAGGGGGATATACAGAGCCTGGCACCTCTAGGGCTGGCACATGGTGATATATACAGAGCCTGGCACCTCTAGGGCTGGCACAGGGGGATATACAGAGCCTGGCACCTCTAGGGCTGGCACAGGGGGATATACAGAACCTGGCACCTCTAGGGCTGGCACAGGGTGATATATACAGAGCCTGGCACATCTAGGGCTGGCACAGGGGGATATACAGGGCCCGGCACCTCTAGGGCTGGCACAGGGTGATATATACAGAGCCTGGCACCTCTAGGGCTGGCACAGGGGGATATACAGGGCCCGGCACCTCTGGGGCTGGCACAGGGGGGTATACAGAGCCTGGCACCTCTAGGGCTGGCACAGGGGGAGATACAGAGCCTGGTACCTCTAGGGCTGGCACAGGGGGATATACTGTTTGGCACCTCTAGGGCTGGCACAGGGGGATATACAGAGCCTGGCACCTCTAGGGCTGGCACAGGGGGATATACAGTTTGGCACCTCTAGGGCTGGCACAGGGGGATATACAGAGCCTGGCACCTCTAGGACTGGCACAGGGGGATATACAGGGCCTGGCACCTCTAGGGCTGGCACAGGGGGATATACAGAGACTGGCACCTCTAGGGCTGGCACAGGGGGATATACAGAGCCTGGCACCTCTAGAGCTGGCACAGGGGGATATACAGAGCCTGGCACCTCTAGGGCTGGCACAGGGGGATATACAGAGCCTGGCACCTCTAGGGCTGGCACAGGGGGATATACAGAGCCTGGCACCTCTAGTGCTGGTACAGGGGGATATACAGAGCCTGGCACCTCTAGGGCTGGCACAGGGGGATATACAGAGCCAGGCACCTCTAGGGCTGGCACAGGGGGTTATACAGAGCCTAGCACCTCTAGGGCTGGCACAGGGGCTTATACAGAGCCTAGCACCTCTAGGGCTGGCACAGGGGGATATACAGTTTGGCACCTCTAGGGCTGGCACAGGGGGATATACAGAGCCTGGCACCTCTAGGGCTGGCACAGGGGGATATACAGAGCCTGGCACCTCTAGGGCTGGCACAGGGGGAGATACAGAGCCCGGCACCTCTAGGGCTGGCACAGGGTGATATACAGAGCCTGGCACCTCTAGGGCTGGCACAGGGGTATATACAGAGCCTGGCACCTCTAGGACTGGCACAGGGGGATATACAGAGCCTGGTACCTCTAGGACTGGCACACTGGGATATACAGAGCCTAGCACCTCTAGGGCTGACACGGGGATACAGAGCCTGGCACCTCTAGGACTGGCACAGGGTAATATATACAGAGCCTGGCACCTCTAGGACTGACACAGGTAGATATACAGAGCCTGGCACCTCTAGGACTGGCACAGGGGGATATACAGAGCCTGGTACCTCTAGGACTGGCACACTGGGATATACAGAGCCTAGCACCTCTAGGGCTGACACGGGGATACAGAGCCTGGCACCTCTAGGACTGGCACAGGGTAATATATACAGAGCCTGGCACCTCTAGGACTGACACAGGTAGATATACAGAGCCTGGCACCTCTAGGGCTGGCACAGGGTAATATATACAGAGCCTGGCACCTCTAGGACTGACACAGGTAGATATACAGAGCCTGGCACCTCTAGGACTGGCACAGGGGGATATACAGAGCCTGGTACCTCTAGGGCTGGCACACTGGGATATACAGAGCCTAGCACCTCTAGGGCTGACACGGGGATACAGAGCCTGGCACCTCTAGGACTGGCACAGGGTAATATATACAGAGCCTGGCACCTCTAGGACTGACACAGGTAGATATACAGAGCCTGGCACCTCTAGGACTGGCACAGGGGGATATACAGAGCCTGGTACCTCTAGGACTGGCACACTGGGATATACAGAGCCTAGCACCTCTAGGGCTGACACGGGGATACAGAGCCTGGCACCTCTAGGACTGGCACAGGGTAATATATACAGAGCCTGGCACCTCTAGGACTGACACAGGTAGATATACAGAGCCTGGCACCTCTAGGGCTGGCACAGGGTAATATATACAGAGCCTGGCACCTCTAGGACTGACACAGGTAGATATACAGAGCCTGGCACCTCTAGGACTGGCACAGGGGGATATACAGAGCCTGGTACCTCTAGGACTGGCACACTGGCATATACAGAGCCCGGCACCTCTAGGGCTGGCACAGGGTGATATACAGAGCCTGGCACCTCTAGGGCTGGCACAGGGGTATATACAGAACCTGGTACCTCTAGGACTGGCACACTGGGATATACAGAGCCTAGCACCTCTAGGGCTGACACGGGGATACAGAGCCTGGCACCTCTAGGACTGACACAGGGAGATATAGAGCCTGGCACCTCTAGGACTGGCACAGGGGGATATACAGAGCCTGGCACCTCTAGGACTGGCACAGGGGGATATACAGAGCCTGGTACCTCTAGGACTGGCACACTGGGATATACAGAGCCTAGCACCTCTAGGGCTGACACAGGGGGAGATACAGAGCCTGGTACCTCTAGGGCTGGCACAGGGGGATATACAGTTTGGCACCTCTAGGGCTGGCACAGGGGGATATACAGAGCCTGGCACCTCTAGGGCTGGCACAGGGGGATATACAGTTTGGCACCTCTAGGGCTGGCACAGGGGGATATACAGAGCCTGGCACCTCTAGGACTGGCACAGGGGGATATACAGGGCCTGGCACCTCTAGGGCTGGCACAGGGGGATATACAGAGACTGGCACCTCTAGGGCTGGCACAGGGGGATATACAGAGCCTGGCACCTCTAGAGCTGGCACAGGGGGATATACAGAGCCTGGCACCTCTAGGGCTGGCACAGGGGGATATACAGAGCCTGGCACCTCTAGGGCTGGCACAGGGGGATATACAGAGCCTGGCACCTCTAGTGCTGGTACAGGGGGATATACAGAGCCTGGCACCTCTAGGGCTGGCACAGGGGGATATACAGAGCCAGGCACCTCTAGGGCTGGCACAGGGGGTTATACAGAGCCTAGCACCTCTAGGGCTGGCACAGGGGGTTATACAGAGCCTAGCACCTCTAGGGCTGGCACAGGGGGATATACAGTTTGGCACCTCTAGGGCTGGCACAGGGGGATATACAGAGCCTGGCACCTCTAGGGCTGGCACAGGGGATATACAGAGCCTGGCACCTCTAGGGCTGGCACAGGGGGAGATACAGAGCCCGGCACCTCTAGGGCTGGCACAGGGTGATATACAGAGCCTGGCACCTCTAGGGCTGGCACAGGGGTATATACAGAGCCTGGCACCTCTAGGACTGGCACAGGGGGATATACAGAGCCTGGTACCTCTAGGACTGGCACACTGGGATATACAGAGCCTAGCACCTCTAGGGCTGACACGGGGATACAGAGCCTGGCACCTCTAGGACTGGCACAGGGTAATATATACAGAGCCTGGCACCTCTAGGACTGACACAGGTAGATATACAGAGCCTGGCACCTCTAGGACTGGCACAGGGGGATATACAGAGCCTGGTACCTCTAGGACTGGCACACTGGGATATACAGAGCCTAGCACCTCTAGGGCTGACACGGGGATACAGAGCCTGGCACCTCTAGGACTGGCACAGGGTAATATATACAGAGCCTGGCACCTCTAGGACTGACACAGGTAGATATACAGAGCCTGGCACCTCTAGGGCTGGCACAGGGTAATATATACAGAGCCTGGCACCTCTAGGACTGACACAGGTAGATAGATATACAGAGCCTGGCACCTCTAGGACTGGCACAGGGGGATATACAGAGCCTGGTACCTCTAGGACTGGCACACTGGCATATACAGAGCCCGGCACCTCTAGGGCTGGCACAGGGTGATATACAGAGCCTGGCACCTCTAGGGCTGGCACAGGGGTATATACAGAACCTGGTACCTCTAGGACTGGCACACTGGGATATACAGAGCCTAGCACCTCTAGGGCTGACACGGGGATACAGAGCCTGGCACCTCTAGGACTGGCACAGGGTAATATATACAGAGCCTTGCACCTCTAGGACTGACACAGGGAGATATACAGAGCCTGGCACCTCTAGGACTGGCACAGGGGGATATACAGAGCCTGGCACCTCTAGGACTGGCACAGGGGGATATACAGAGCCTGGTACCTCTAGGACTGGCACACTGGGATATACAGAGCCTAGCACCTCTAGGGCTGACACAGGGGGAGATACAGAGCCTGGTACCTCTAGGGCTGGCACAGGGGGATATACAGTTTGGCACCTCTAGGGCTGGCACAGGGGGATATACAGAGCCTGGCACCTCTAGGGCTGGCACAGGGGGATATACAGTTTGGCACCTCTAGGGCTGGCACAGGGGGATATAGAGAGCCTGGCACCTCTAGGACTGGCACAGGGGGATATACAGGGCCTGGCACCTCTAGGGCTGGCACAGGGGGATATACAGAGACTGGCACCTCTAGGGCTGGCACAGGGGGATATACAGAGCCTGGCACCTCTAGAGCTGGCACAGGGGGATATACAGAGCCTGGCACCTCTAGGGCTGGCACAGGGGGATATACAGAGCCTGGCACCTCTAGGGCTGGCACAGGGGGATATACAGAGCCTGGCACCTCTAGTGCTGGTACAGGGGGATATACAGAGCCTGTCACCTCTAGGGCTGGCACAGGGGGATATACAGAGCCAGGCACCTCTAGGGCTGGCACAGGGGGTTATACAGAGCCTAGCACCTCTAGGGCTGGCACAGGGGGTTATACAGAGCCTAGCACCTCTAGGGCTGGCACAGGGGGATATACAGTTTGGCACCTCTAGGGCTGGCACAGGGGGATATACAGAGCCTGGCACCTCTAGGGCTGGCACAGGGGGATATACAGAGCCTGGCACCTCTAGGGCTGGCACAGGGGGAGATACAGAGCCCGGCACCTCTAGGGCTGGCACAGGGTGATATACAGAGCCTGGCACCTCTAGGGCTGGCACAGGGGTATATACAGAGCCTGGCACCTCTAGGACTGGCACAGGGGGATATACAGAGCCTGGTACCTCTAGGACTGGCACACTGGGATATACAGAGCCTAGCACCTCTAGGGCTGACACGGGGATACAGAGCCTGGCAGCTCTAGGACTGGCACAGGGTAATATATACAGAGCCTGGCACCTCTAGGACTGACACAGGTAGATATACAGAGCCTGGCACCTCTAGGACTGGCACAGGGGGATATACAGAGCCTGGTACCTCTAGGACTGGCACACTGGGATATACAGAGCCTAGCACCTCTAGGGCTGACACGGGGATACAGAGCCTGGCACCTCTAGGACTGGCACAGGGTAATATATACAGAGCCTGGCACCTCTAGGACTGACACAGGTAGATATACAGAGCCTGGCACCTCTAGGGCTGGCACAGGGTAATATATACAGAGCCTGGCACCTCTAGGACTGACACAGGTAGATATACAGAGCCTGGCACCTCTAGGACTGGCACAGGGGGATATACAGAGCCTGGTACCTCTAGGGCTGGCACAGGGTGATATACAGAGCCTGGCACCTCTAGGGCTGGCACAGGGGTATATACAGAACCTGGTACCTCTAGGACTGGCACACTGGGATATACAGAGCCTAGCACCTCTAGGGCTGACACGGGGATACAGAGTCTGGCACCTCTAGGACTGGCACAGGGTAATATATACAGAGCCTGGCACCTCTAGGACTGACACAGGGAGATATACAGAGCCTGGCACCTCTAGGACTGGCACAGGGGGATATACAGAGCCTGGCACCTCTAGGACTGGCACAGGGGGATATACAGAGCCTGGCACCTCTAGGACTGGCACAGGGGGATATACAGAGCCTGGTACCTCTAGGACTGGCACACTGGGATATACAGAGCCTGGTACCTCTAGGACTGGCACAGGGGGATATACAGAGCCTGGTACCTCTAGGACTGGCACACTGGGATATACAGAGCCTGGCACCTCTAGGGCTGACACAGGGGGATATACAGAGCCTGGCACCTCTAGGACTGACACAGGGAGATATACAGAGCCTGGCACCGGGAGATAGATATACAAAGCCTGGCACCTCTAGGACTGGCACATGGAGATATATAGGGCCTGGGGCCTCTAGGACCTGATGCTTTGAAGGGATACCATGGGTTACATGAGCGGGACTACATCTCCCGGCATCCTCTTCTCTCTGTGCATGCCGGTAATTAAACCCCGCCCCCTAACTGGGGGCCGCCCCTTTATTTATCTCCCGACTGACCAATCCCCGCGCGGGGAGCGGCGGCCCTTCCCCTCCCATTGGCCCGTCTCTCCGTCCTTCTTTTAATTGGTCAGCTGGTGCGTCTGTCACACTTGGGGGCGCGCTGATTCGTTTACACCCACCAACGTCCCCTCCACCTCTCCCCTGCGATTGGTCGATAACCTCCAGGCGCGCTGTGCGATTGGCCGAGCCGCCCCGCGTTGGCCCCGCCCCCCGGAGCGTGCCTCGGTTTGGGAAGATCGCGCTCAGTCTCTTCCTGACAGCGGCGCGTGAGGGGGCTGCGGACCGTGACGTCACCTGCCCCCCCACCACTAACCTCCGCCACCGGCCCCTGACGTCATAATCTCACATATCAGAGTCCCCCCCCGTGTGACGTCTGACCCCTGAATATTAGGGTCCCCTACCCTCTGTGACCCCTGGATATTAGGGTCCCCTATCCACTGTGACCTCTGACCCCTGGATATTAGGGTCCCCTGTGACCTCTGATACTTGGATATTAGGGCCCCCTATCCCCTGTGACCTCTGACCCCTGGATAGATATTGGTGTGTCCCCCTGTGACCTCTGACCCCTGTATATTAGGGTCCCTTCTTTCTCTCACCCGCCCCCCCCCCCCTCTAGGTGCCATCATCTCGCCCGAGGTCAGAGGTCGGCGGCAGCCGGTCGGCGGAGGTCACGATGGGGACGGAGCTTCTCAATGACCTGGATACCAAATTCTGTGCCGACAACTTGCTGACCAGCGAAGACTGGGGTATATATATATATATATGTATATACACTGGCATCCTGCTCTGGGAGTGTCATTTGCATGTCATTTCCCAGAATCCCTTGCTGCAGTGGGAGCGCTGGGTGATAATGGTGAAAGGCGGGGCTATGAGATGCCGGTTCCTCTCCAGAGCATCTGCGGTGGTATCTTGTAGCCTGGCTGCGTATGATGCCTTGTTTGGTATGCGGTGGTATCTTCTAGCCTGGCTGCGTATGATGCCTTGTTTGGTATGCGGTGGTATCTTCTAGCCTGGCTGCGTATGATGCCTTGTTTGGTATGCTGTGGTATCTTCTAGCCTGGCTGCGTATGATGCCTTGTTTGATATGCGGTGGTATCTTCTAGCCTGGCTGCGTATGATGCCTTGTTTGGTATGCTGTGGTATCTTCTAGCCTGGCTGCGTATGATGCCTTGTTTGGTATGCTGTGGTATCTTCTAGCTTGGCTGCGTATGATGCCTTGTTTGGTATGCTGTGGTATCTTCTAGCCTGGCTGCGTATGATGCCTTGTTTGATATGCGGGGGTATCTTCTAGCCTGGCTGCGTATGATGCCTTGTTTGGTATGCTGTGGTATCTTCTAGCCTGGCTGCGTATGATGCCTTGTTTGATATGCGGTGGTATCTTCTAGCCTGGCTGCGTATGATGCCTTGTTTGGTATGCGGTGGTATCTTCTAGCCTGGCTGCGTATGATGCCTTGTTTGATATGCGGTGGTATCTTCTAGCCTGGCTGCGTATGATGCCTTGTTTGGTATGCGGTGGTATCTTCTAGCCTGGCTGCGTATGATGCCTTGTTTGATATGCGGTGGTATCTTCTAGCCTGGCTGCGTATGATGCCTTGTTTGATATGCGGTGGTATCTTCTAGCCTGGCTGCGTATGATGCCTTGTTTGGTATGCGGTGGTATCTTCTAGCCTGGCTGCGTATGATGCCTTGTTTGATATGCGGTGGTATCTTCTAGCCTGGCTGCGTATGATGCCTTGTTTGATATGCGGTGGTATCTTCTAGCCTGGCTGCGTATGATGCCTTGTTTGATATGCGGTGGTATCTTCTAGCCTGGCTGCGTATGATGCCTTGTTTGATATGCGGTGGTATCTTCTAGCCTGGCTGCGTATGATGCCTTGTTTGGTATGCGGTGGTATCTTCTAGCCTGGCTGCGTATGATGCCTTGTTTGGTATGCGGTGGTATCTTCTAGCCTGGCTGCGTATGATGCCTTGTTTGGTATGCGGTGGTATCTTCTAGCCTGGCTGCGTATGATGCCTTGTTTGGTATGCGGTGGTATCTTCGAGCCTGGCTGCGTATGATGCCTTGTTTGGTATGCGGTGGTATCTTCTAGCCTGGCTGCGTTTGATGCCTTGTTTGGTATGCGGTGGTATCTTCTAGCCTGGCTGCGTATGATGCCTTGTTTGGTATGCGGTGGTATCTTCTAGCCTGGCTGCGTATGATGCCTTGTTTGGTATGCGCTGGTATCTTCTAGCCTGGCTGCGTATGATGCCTTGTTTGGTATGCGCTGGTATCTTCTAGCCTGGCTGCGTATGATGCCTTGTTTGGTATGCGGTGGTATCTTCTAGCCTGGCTGCGTATGATGCCTTGTTTGATATGCGGTGGTATCTTCTAGCCTGGCTGCGTATGATGCCTTGTTTGGTATGCGGTGGTATCTTCTAGCCTGGCTGCGTATGATGCCTTGTTTGGTATGCGGTGGTATCTTCTAGCCTGGCTGCGTATGATGCCTTGTTTGGTATGCGGTGGTATCTTCTAGCCTGGCTGCGTATGATGCCTTGTTTGGTATGCGGTGGTATCTTCTAGCCTGGCTGCGTATGATGCCTTGTTTGGTATGCGGTGGTATCTTCTAGCCTGGCTGCGTATGATGCCTTGTTTGATATGCGGTGGTATCTTCTAGCCTGGCTGCGTATGATGCCTTGTTTGGTATGCGGTGGTATCTTCTAGCCTGGCTGCGTATGATGCCTTGTTTGGTATGCGGTGGTATCTTCTAGCCTGGCTGCGTATGATGCCTTGTTTGGTATGCGGTCGTATCTTCTAGCCTGGCTGCGTATGATGCCTTGTTTGGTATGCGGTGGTATCTTCTAGCCTGGCTGCGTATGATGCCTTGTTTGGTATGCGGTCGTATCTTCTAGCCTGGCTGCGTATGATGCCTTGTTTGGTATGCGGTGGTATCTTCTAGCCTGGCTGCGTATGATGCCTTGTTTGGTATGCGGTGGTATCTTCTAGCCTGGCTGCGTATGATGCCTTGTTTGGTATGCGGTGGTATCTTCTAGCCTGGCTGCGTATGATGCCTTGTTTGGTATGCGGTGGTATCTTCTAGCCTGGCTGCGTATGATGCCTTGTTTGGTATGCGGTGGTATCTTCTAGCCTGGCTGCGTATGATGCCTTGTTTGGTATGCGGTGGTATCTTCTAGCCTGGCTGCGTATGATGCCTTGTTTGGTATGCGGTGGTATCTTCTAGCCTGGCTGCGTATGATGCCTTGTTTGGTATGCGGTGGTATCTTCTAGCCTGGCTGCGTATGATGCCTTGTTTGGTATGCGGTGGTATCTTCTAGCCTGGCTGCGTATGATGCCTTGTTTGGTATGCGGTGGTATCTTCTAGCCTGGCTGCGTATGATGCCTTGTTTGGTATGCGGTGGTATCTTCTAGCCTGGCTGCGTATGATGCCTTGTTTGATATGCGGTGGTATCTTCTAGCCTGGCTGCGTATGATGCCTTGTTTGATATGCGGTGGTATCTTCTAGCCTGGCTGCGTATGATGCCTTGTTTGATATGCGGTGGTATCTTCTAGCCTGGCTGCGTATGATGCCTTGTTTGGTATGCGGTGGTATCTTCTAGCCTGGCTGCGTATGATGCCTTGTTTGGTATGCGGTGGTATCTTCTAGCCTGGCTGCGTATGATGCCTTGTTTGGTATGCGGTGGTATCTTCGAGCCTGGCTGCGTATGATGCCTTGTTTGGTATGCGGTGGTATCTTCTAGCCTGGCTGCGTTTGATGCCTTGTTTGGTATGCGGTGGTATCTTCTAGCCTGGCTGCGTATGATGCCTTGTTTGGTATGCGGTGGTATCTTCTAGCCTGGCTGCGTATGATGCCTTGTTTGATATGCGGTGGTATCTTCTAGCCTGGCTGCGTATGATGCCTTGTTTGGTATGCGGTGGTATCTTCTAGCCTGGCTGCGTATGATGCCTTGTTTGGTATGCGGTGGTATCTTCTAGCCTGGCTGCGTATGATGCCTTGTTTGGTATGCGGTGGTATCTTCTAGCCTGGCTGCGTATGATGCCTTGTTTGGTATGCGGTGGTATCTTCTAGCCTGGCTGCGTATGATGCCTTGTTTGGTATGCGGTGGTATCTTCTAGCCTGGCTGCGTATGATGCCTTGTTTGGTATGCGGTGGTATCTTCTAGCCTGGCTGCGTATGATGCCTTGTTTGGTATGCGGTGGTATCTTCTAGCCTGGCTGCGTATGATGCCTTGTTTGGTATGCGGTGGTATCTTCTAGCCTGGCTGCGTATGATGCCTTGTTTGGTATGCGGTGGTATCTTCTAGCCTGGCTGCGTATGATGCCTTGTTTGGTATGCGGTGGTATCTTCTAGCCTGGCTGCGTATGATGCCTTGTTTGGTATGCGGTCGTATCTTCTAGCCTGGCTGCGTATGATGCCTTGTTTGGTATGCGGTGGTATCTTCTAGCCTGGCTGCGTATGATGCCTTGTTTGGTATGCGGTGGTATCTTCTAGCCTGGCTGCGTATGATGCCTTGTTTGGTATGCGGTGGTATCTTCTAGCCTGGCTGCGTATGATGCCTTGTTTGGTATGCGGTGGTATCTTCTAGCCTGGCTGCGTATGATGCCTTGTTTGGTATGCGGTGGTATCTTCTAGCCTGGCTGCGTATGATGCCTTGTTTGGTATGCGGTGGTATCTTCTAGCCTGGCTGCGTATGATGCCTTGTTTGGTATGCGGTGGTATCTTCTAGCCTGGCTGCGTATGATGCCTTGTTTGGTATGCGGTGGTATCTTCTAGCCTGGCTGCGTATGATGCCTTGTTTGGTATGCGGTGGTATCTTCTAGCCTGGCTGCGTATGATGCCTTGTTTGGTATGCGGTGGTATCTTCTAGCCTGGCTGCGTATGATGCCTTGTTTGGTATGCGGTGGTATCTTCTAGCCTGGCTGCGTATGATGCCTTGTTTGGTATGCGGTGGTATCTTCTAGCCTGGCTGCGTATGATGCCTTGTTTGGTATGCGGTGGTATCTTCTAGCCTGGCTGCGTATGATGCCTTGTTTGATATGCGGTGGTATCTTCTAGCCTGGCTGCGTATGATGCCTTGTTTGGTATGCGGTGGTATCTTCTAGCCTGGCTGCGTATGATTTCTTGTTTGGTATGCGGTGGTATCTTCTAGCCTGGCTGCGTATGATGCCTTGTTTGGTATGCGGTGGTATCTTCTAGCCTGGCTGCGTATGATGCCTTGTTTGGTATGAGTGGGGTGGAAGCTGGAGTTGTCGACGTCACTGCATCTGTCTGTGGGTTCCCTGTATACAGAGGTGTGTAGTTTGCCATCTTTCAGTGTTACTGTTGTGTCTAGAAAGTTTACCGAATAATCCATTTTGAGTTTAATCGATGGATGGAATGAGTTCAGGGACTCGTGGAATTGTTTTAGGTTTCCTTCACCCTCTGCCCATATTATAAACAGGTCATCAATGTATCTGTCGTATTTGTAGGGTTTGTGGAGGCATGCAGTTAGGAATCTTTGTTCCAGATTTGCTAAGAAAAGATTGGCATATTGCGGTGCCATCTTGGTACCCATGGCAGTCCCCATTAGTTGTAGGTACATTTCCTTGTTGAAGTAGTTGTGTGTGAGGATGTAATCTATCAGTTTGGTAATTACATCAGCGCTGTATTTCTGATCCAGGGGACATGTTGTAAGGAAATGCAGGCATGCCTCCATACCATCCTTGTGGGGGATGTTGCTGTAAAGGGATTCTGCATCCATGGTGACTAGCAGTGTGTTGGATGGTAGTTGGTTGATGATGATGATCAGGTTATTGTATGTGGTATCTTGTATGAAGCTGTTGGTGCTTGGCACTAAAGGTTAGAGGATATTCTCCACTAAGCCTGAGATTTGTTCAGTGAGTGTTTCCATACCTGTTATAATGGGTCTGCCGGGGTTGTGGATTTTGGGCAGCGTGTAGAAGGGTTGTCGGGTTTTCGTTGCTTCAGTTGTGGTTGCAGGTGGTTAGGGAATGACTTGATGAGATTCATGAGTTGCTTTGTATATTCCTGGGTTGGATCATGCGTGAGTTTCTTGTAGTAGGTGTTGTCTGTGAGATGTCTGTTGCCTTCTTCTATGTATTTATTTGTGTTCAGAACCCCCACTGCGCCTCCTTTATCTGCTGGTTTGATGGTGGTGATGTGGTTGTTTCGCAGTTCCTTGATTGCAGATCTCTCCATGGGGGATAGGTTGCACATAGTTTTTTTTCTGCTGTGCTGATGCTAGTGAGGAAACTCACCATCTGAAGCTCTGTATGTAGCCGTCTAGTTTGACGTTGCGTCCTGTTGGTGGTGTGAAATTCTTCTTCTCGGCCTTCTCCTTCTTCTCCTTCCCCTCCTTCTCCTTCCCCTCCTTCTTCGACTCCTCCTCCTCCTTCTCCTCCTCCTTCCTCTTCCCTCCTTCTCCTTCCTCTCCCCCTTCTTCTCCTTCTTCTTCTTCTCCTTCCCCTTCCTCTCCCCCTTCTTCTCCTTCCTCTTCTTCTCTTTCTTCTTCTTCTTCTTCTTCTTCCTCTTCTTCTCCTGCCTCTTCCTTCTTCCCCTTCTCCTTCCTCTCCCCCTTCTTCTCCTTCCTCTTCCCCTTCTTCTCCTTCCTCTTCCCCTTCTTCTCCTTCCTCTTCCCCTTCTTCTCCTTCCTCTTCCCCTTCTTCTTCTTCTTCTTCTTCTTCTTCTTCTCCTTCCTCTTCCCCTTCTCCTCCTCCTCCTCCTCCTCCTTCTTCTCCTCCTTCCTCTTCCCCTTCTTCTTCTCCTTCCTCTTCCCCTTCTTCTCCTTCTTCTTCTCCTTCTCCTTCTACTTCCTCTTCTTCTTCTTCTCCTTCTCCTTCCTCTTCCCCTTTTTCTCCTTCTTCTTCTCCTCCTTCCCCTTCTTCTCCTCCTTCTTCTTCCTCTTCCCCTCCTCCTCCTCCTCCTTCTTCTTCTTCTTCTTCTTCTTCTTCTTCTTCTTCTTCTTCTTCTTCTTCTTCTTCTTCTTCTTCTTCTTCTTCTTCTTCTTCTTCTTCTTCCCCTCTCTGTGGAAATATTCTTTCAGTGGTAGTCTTCTGAAGAACCCTTCCAGGTCTGCGTGCAGTTGGCCCAGATGTGATGGATTTGGATTTGACCCAGTTTGGTGGTGGGACAGGATGTTAGTCCCTTGGGGAGAGCTGAGATCCCAGGTTTTGAGCGTTTATAATCAGACAGGGGTTTATAACTCCCGGGCAGGCTGTGTGTGGTCTACAAAAATATCACTTGTGAGCACATTCACATGTCTTAGACAGGTCTGCGACCCTTGCTGCAGTGGGAGCACTGTATGCTGGGGGATAATGGTGAAAGGCAGGGCTGCATGTCGATTTCCCAGAATCCCTTGCTGCAGTGGGAGCACTGTATGCTGGGGGATAATGGTGAAAGGCAGGGCTGCATGTCATTTCCCAGAATCCCTTGCTGCAGGGGAGCACTGTATGCTGGGAGATAATGGGTGAAAGGCAGGGCTGCATGTCATTTCCCAGAATCCCTTGCTGCAGCGGAGCACTGTATGCTGGGGATAATGGTGAAGTGCAGGGCTGCATGTCATTTCCCAGAATCCCTTGCTGCAGCGGGAGCGCTGTATGCTGGGGGATAATGGTGGAAGGCAGGGTGCATGTCATTTCCCAGAATCCCTTGCTGCAGTGGGAGCACTGTATGCTGGGGGATAATGGTGGAAGGCGGGGGTCATTTCCCAGAATCCCTTGCTGCAGTGGGAGCACTGTATGCTGGGGGATAATGGTGAAAGACAGGGCTGCACGTCATTTCCCAGAATCCCTTGCTGCAGTGGGAGCACTGTATGCTGGGGATAATGGTGGAAGGCGGGGTGCATGTCATTTCCAGAATCCCTTGCTGCAGTGGGAGCACTGTATGCTGGGGGATAATGGTGGAAGGCGGGCTGCATGTCATTTCCCAGAATCCCTTGCTGCAGTGGGAGCGCTGTATGCTGGGGGATAATGGTGGAAGGCGGGGGTCATTTCCCAGAATCCCTTGCTGCAGTGGGAGCACTGTATGCTGGGGGATAATGGTGAAAGACAGGGCTGCACGTCATTTCCCAGAATCCCTTGCTGCAGTGGGAGCACTGTATGCTGGGGGATAATGGTGGAAGGCAGGGCTGCATGTCATTTCCAGAATCCCTTGCTGCATTGGGAGCACTGTATGCTGGGGGATAATGGTGGAAGGCAGGGCTGCATGTCATTTCCCAGAATCCCTTGCTGCAGTGGGAGCACTGTATGCTGGGGGATAATGGTGGAAGGCAGGGTGCATGTCATTTCCAGAATCCCTTGCTGCAGTGGGAGCACTGTATGCTGGGGGATAATGTGGAAGGCGGGGGTCATTTCCCAGAATCCCTTGCTGCAGTGGGAGCACTGTATGCTGGGGGATAATGGTTGAAGGCGGGGGTCATTTCCCAGAATCCCTTGCTGCAGTGGGAGCACTGTATGCTGGGGGATAATGGTGGAAGGCGGGGTCGCAGACCTGTCTGACGTGTGAATGTGCTCACAAGTGATTTTTTTATTTCTATATATGAAATACGGTGGAGGCTTTTTTGTCGCACACACACATCCTGCTGACCAGTGTATAACAGTGTATATCTCACACAAACACACATCCTGCTGACCAGTGTATAACAGTGTATATCTCACACAAACACACATCCTGCTGACCAGTGTATATCAGTGTATATCTCACACACACACACATCCTGCTGACCAGTGTATATCAGTGTATATCTCACACACACACACATCCTGCTGACCAGTGTATAACAGTGTATATCTCACACAAACACACATCCTGCTGACCAGTGTATAACAGTGTATATCTCACACAAACACACATCTGCTGACCAGTGTATAACAGTGTATATCTCACACAAACACACATCCTGCTGACCAGTGTATAACAGTGTATATCTCACACAAACACACATCCTGCTGACCAGTGTATATCAGTGTATATCTCACACAAACACACATCCTGCTGACCAGAGTATATCAGTGTATATCTCACACACAAGACAGGAGAGCCCAATGCTACACCCAATGGACAAAACATATATGGTAATAAGTGTAAATACTTCAATAGTAATATTTTCTTGGTTATTTAGTTAAACCCGTTGGCCAAAGCGTTATAAGCCTGCGCACCACGTCCCGGCATAACCAGATGTGCAGGTCCCACACTGTAACCCTTCCTGTTACCTCTGTGTGAGGGGGACAACCTCAGGGGGTCCTGTCCCACAGCAGCATGAGGAACCTCCCAAGTTAAAAAGGAGGGGAGGGGTGAGCTCCGGGAGGAGGGGCCAATTATACACACACACACACAGACAGACAGACAGACAGACACACACAGACAGAGGGGGGGGGCACTTACCTGCACACAGCTGCTGCTGGTTAGGATTTAAAGGAACACACACTGAAATATCTCCCACAGGTCTGTACAGTTACCTGGATGAGACGGAGGAAAGCGTGGAGATGTTCCCCGGGTTTAATGCTTATCCCATGCACTTGGTGAGTGACTCTCTCGCCCTCCCCCTTCCTCACTCATCCCCCACCCCTCTCTCCCTCCCCTCCTTTTCTCCCCTCCTTTTCTCCCCCCCTTTTCTCCCCCCCTTTTCTCCCCCCCTTTTCTCCCCCTCTTTTCTCCCCCCCTTCTTTTCTCCCCCCCCTTTCCTCCCTCCCCCCTTTCTCCCACCCCCCCTTTCTCCCACCCCCTTCTCCCTCCCCCCTTCTCCCTCCCCCCTTCTCCCTCCCCCTTCTCCCTCCGCCCTTCTCCCTCCCCCTTCTCCCTCCCCTTCCCCCCCCTTCTCCCTCCCCCCCTTCTCCCTCCCCCCCTTCTCCCTCCCTTTTCTCCCCCCTTCTCCCTCCCTTCTCCCTCCCTTCTCCCTCCCCTTTTCTCCCCCCCCTTCTCCCTCCCCTTTTCTCCCCCCCCTTCTCCCCCCCCTTTTCTCCCCCCCTTCTCCCCCCCTTCTCCCTCCCCTTTTCTCCCCTTTTCTCCCCCCCAATTTTCCCTCCCTTTTTCTCCCCCCCTTCCCCCCCCCCTTCTCCCTCCCCTTTCCCCCCCCCCTTCTCCCTCCCTTTCCCCCCCTTCTCCCTCCCCTTTTCTCCCCCCCCTTCTCCCTCCCCTTTTCTCCCTCCCCTTTTCTCCCCCCCTTCTCCCTCCCCTTTTCTCCCCCCCCCTTCTCCCTCCCCTTTTCTCCCCTCCCCTTTTCTCCCCCCCCTTCTCCCTCCCCTTTTCTCCCCCCCCTTCTCCCTCCCCTTTTCTCCCCCCCTTCTCCCCCCTTCTTTCTCTCTCCCATTCCTCCTACCCCCTCTCTCCACCCCCCTCTCTCCACCGCCCACCCCTCGGCCTCTCTCACACTCTTCTCTCCCCTCAGTATGACAGTCAGATGGATGTTGAGTCTTACTCAATATCATCATCTTGGGATGAAATACACGGGAAGAGCCTGTCAGGTCTGTATGTGTATATGTATGTATATGTGTCAGGTCTGTATGTGTATATGTGTCAGGTCTGTATATGTATGTGTATATGTGTCAGGTCTGTATGTGTATATGTGTCAGGTTTGTATATGTATGTGTATATGTGTCAGGTCTGTATGTGTATACGTATGTGTATATGTGTCAGGTCTGTATGTGTATACGTATGTGTATATGTGTCAGGTCTGTATGTGTATATGTGTCAGGTCTGTATATGTATGTGTATATGTGTCAGGTCTGTATGTGTATATGTGTCAGGTCTGTATGTGTATATGTGTCAGGTCTGTATGTGTATATGTGTCAGGTCTGTATGTGTATATGTGTCAGGTCTGCATGTGTATATGTGTCAGGTCTGTATTTGTCAGGTCTGTATGTGTATATGTGTCAGGTCTGTATGTGTATATGTGTCAGGTCTGTATGTGTATATGTGTCCGGTCTGTATGTGTATATGTGTCAGATCTATATATGTATGTGTATGTGTCAGGTCTGTATGTGTATATGTGTCAGGTCTGTATGTGTATATGTATGTATATGTGTCAGGTCTGTATGTGTATATGTGTCAGGTCTGTATGTGTATATGTGTCAGGTCTGTATGTGTATATGTCAGGTCTGTATGTGTATATGTGTTTATGTATTTATATGTGTCAGGTCTGTATGTGTATATGTATGCATATGTGTCAGGTCTGTATGTGTATATGTGTGTCAGGTCTGTATGTGTGTATATGTGTCAGGTCTGTATGTGTATATGTGTCAGGTCTGTATGTGTATATGTGTCAGGACTGTATGTGTATATGTATGCATATGTGTCAGGTCTGTATGTGTATATGTGTGTCAGGTCTGTATGTGTGTATATGTGTCAGGTCTGTATGTGTATATGTGTCAGGTCTATGTGTATATGTGTCAGGTCTGTATGTGTATATGTGTCAGGTCTATATATGTATGTATATGTGTCAGGTCTGTATGTGTCAGGTCTGTATGTGTATATGTGTCAGGTCTGTATGTGTATATGTCAGGTCTGTATGTGTATATGTGTTTATGTATTTATATGTGTCAGGTCTGTATGTGTGTGTATATGTGTCAGGACTGTATGTGTATATGTATGCATATGTGTCAGGTCTGTATGTGTATATGTGTGTCAGGTCTGTATGTGTATATGTGTGTATATGTGTCATGACTGTATGTGTATATGTGTCAGGACTGTATGTGTATATGTATGCATATGTGTCAGGTCTGTATGTGTATATGTGTCAGGTCTGTATGTGTACGTGTCAGGTCTGTATATGTATGTGTGTGTATATGTGTCAGGACTGTATGTGTATATGTATGCATATGTATCAGGTCTGTATGTGTATATGTGTCAGGTGTATATGTGTCAGGTCTGTATGTGTATATGTGTCAGGTCTGTATGTGTATATGTGTGTCAGGTCTGTATGTGTATATGTATGTGTATATGTGTCAGGTCTGTATGTGTATATGTGTCAGGTCTGTATGTGTATATGTGTCAGGTCTGTATGTGTATATGTGTCAGGTCTGTATGTGTATATGTGTGTATATGTGTCAGGACTGTGTGTATATGTGTCAGGACTGTATGTGTATATGTGTCAGGTCTGTATGTGTATATGTATGTGTATATGTATGTGTATATGTGTCAGGTCTGTATGTGTATATGTGTCAGGTCTGTATGTGTATATGTGTCAGGTCTGTATGTGTATATGTGTATATGTGTCAGGTCTGTATGTGTACATGTGACAGGTCTGTATGTGTGTGTGACACATTGAGTGCTTATTTGCATGTCATTTCCCAGAATCCCTTGCTGCAGTGGAAGCGCTGTATGCTGGGGGATAATGGGTGGAAGGCGGGGCTGCATGTCATTTCCCAGAATCCCTTGCTGCAGTGGGAGCACTGTATGCTGGGGGATAATGGTGAAAGGCGGGGCTGCATGTAATTTCCCAGAATCCCTTGCTGCAGTGGGAGCACTGTATGCTGGGGGATAATGGTGAAAGGCGGGGTTGCATACCATTTCCCAGAATCCCTTGCTGCAGTGGGAGCACTTTATGCTGGGGGATAATGGCGAAAGGCGGGGTGCATGTCATTTCCCAGAATCCCTTGCTGCAGTGGAAGCGCTGTATGCTGGGGGATAATGGGTGAAAGGCGGGGCTGCATGTCATTTCCCAGAATCCCTTGCTGCAGTGGGAGCACTGTATGCTGGGGGATAATGGTGAAAGGCCTGTATGTGTATATGTGTATATGTGTCAGCTCTGTATGTGTACATGTGACAGGTCTGTATGTGTGTGTATATGTGTCAGGACTGTATGTGTATATGTATGCATATGTGTCAGGTCTGTATGTGTATATGTGTGTCAGGTCTGTATGTGTATATGTGTGTATATGTGTCAGGACTGTATGTGTATATGTGTCAGGACTGTATGTGTATATGTATGCATATGTGTCAGGTCTGTATGTGTATATGTGTCAGGTCTGTATGTGTACGTGTCAGGTCTGTATATGTATGTGTGTGTATATGTGTCAGGACTGTATGTGTATATGTATGCATATGTATCAGGTCTGTATGTGTATATGTGTCAGGTGTATATGTGTCAGGTCTGTATGTGTATATGTGTCAGGTCTGTATGTGTATATGTGTGTCAGGTCTGTATGTGTATATGTGTCAGGTCTGTATGTGTACGTGTCAGGTCTGTATATGTATGTGTGTGTATATGTGTCAGGACTGTATGTGTATATGTATGCATATGTATCAGGTCTGTATGTGTATATGTGTCAGGTGTATATGTGTCAGGTCTGTATGTGTATATGTGTCAGGTCTGTATGTGTATATGTGTGTCAGGTCTGTATGTGTATATGTATATGTGTATGTGTATATGTATGTGTATATGTGTCAGGTCTGTATGTGTATATGTGTCAGGTCTGTATGTGTATATGTGTCAGGTCTGTATGTGTATATGTGTCAGGTCTGTATGTGTATATGTGTGTATATGTGTCAGGACTGTGTGTATATGTGTCAGGACTGTGTGTATATGTGTCAGGACTGTATGTGTATATGTGTCAGGTCTGTATATGTATGTGTATATGTGTCAGGTCTGTATGTGTATATGTGTCAGGTCTGTATGTGTATATGTGTCAGGTCTGTATGTGTATATGTGTGTATATGTGTCAGGACTGTATGTGTATATGTGTCAGGTCTGTATATGTATGTGTATATGTGTCAGGTCTGTATGTGTATATGTGTCAGGTCTGTATATGTATGTGTATATGTGTCAGGTCTGTATGTGTATATGTGTCAGGTCTGTATGTGTATATGTGTCAGGTCTGTATGTGTATATGTGTATATGTGTCAGGTCTGTATGTGTACATGTGACAGGTCTGTATGTGTGTGTGACACATTGAGTGTTTATTTGCATGTCATTTCCCAGAATCCCTTGCTGCAGTGGAAGCGCTGTATGTTGGGGGATAATGGTGAAAGGCAGGGCTGTATGTCATTTCCCAGAATCCCTTGCTGCAGTGGGAGCACTGTATGCTGGGGGATAATGGTGAAAGGCGGGGCTGCATGTAATTTCCCAGAATCCCTTGCTGCAGTGGGAGCACTGTATGCTGGGGGATAATGGTGAAAGGCGGGGTTGCATACCATTTCCCAGAATCCCTTGCTGCAGTGGGAGCACTGTATGCTGGGGGATAATGGCGAAAGGCGGGGTGCATGTCATTTCCCAGAATCCCTTGCTGCAGTGGAAGCGCTGTATGCTGGGGGATAATGGGTGAAAGGCGGGGCTGCATGTCATTTCCCAGAATCCCTTGCTGCAGTGGGAGCACTGTATGCTGGGGGATAATGGTGAAAGGCAGGGTGCATGTCATTTCCCAGAATCCCTTGCTGCAGTGGGAGCACTGTATGCTGGGGGATAATGGTGAAAGGCAGGGTGCATGTCATTTCCCAGAATCCCTTGCTGCAGTGGGAGCACTGTATGCTGGGAGATAATGGGTGAAAGGCGGGGTTGCATGTCATTTCCCAGAATCCCTTGCTGCAGTGGGAGCACTGTATGCTGGGGGATAATGGTGAAAGGCGGGGTGCATGTCATTTCCCAGAATCCCTTGCTGCAGTGGGAGCACTGTATGCTGGGAGATAATGGTGAAAGGCGGGGTGCATGTCATTTCCCAGAATCCCTTGCTGCAGTGGGAGCACTGTATGCTGGGGGATAATGGTGAAAGGCGGGGCTGCATGTCATTTCCCAGAATCCCTTGCTGCAGTGGGAGCACTGTATGCTGGGAGATAATGGTGAAAGGCGGGGTGCATGTCATTTCCCAGAATCCCTTGCTGCAGTGGGAGCACTGTATGCTGGGGGATAATGGTGAAAGGCGGGGCTGCATGTCATTTCCCAGAATCCCTTGCTGCAGTGGGAGCACTGTATGCTGGGGGATAATGGTGAAAGGCAGGGTGCATGTCATTTCCCAGAATCCCTTGCGGCAGTGGGAGCACTGTATGCTGGGGGATAATGGTGAAAGGCGGGGATGCATGTCATTTCCCAGAATCCCTTGCTGCAGTGGGAGCACTGTATGCTGGGGGATAATGGTGAAAGGCGGGGGTGCATGTCATTTCCCAGAATCCCTTGCTGCAGTGGGAGCACTGTATGCTGGGGGATAATGGTGAAAGGCAGGGTTGCATGTCATTTCCCAGAATCCCTTGCTGCAGTGGGAGCACTGTATGCTGGGGGATAATGGTGAAAGGCGGGGTGCATGTCATTTCCCAGAATCCCTTGCTGCAGTGGAAGCGCTGTATGCTGGGGGATAATGGGTGAAAGGCAGGGCTGCATGTCATTTCCCAGAATCCCTTGCTGCAGTGGGAGCACTGTATGCTGGGGGATAATGGTGAAAGGCGGGGGTGCATGTCATTTCCCAGAATCCCTTGCTGCAGTGGGAGCACTGTATGCTGGGGGATAATGGGTGAAAGGCGGGGTGCATGTCTTTTCCCAGAATCCCTTGCTGCAGTGGGAGCACTGTATGCTGGGGGATAATGGTGAAAGGCAGGGCTGCATGTCATTTCCCAGAATCCCTTGCAGCAGTGGGAGCACTGTATGCTGGGGGATAATGGGTGAAAGGCGGGGTGCATGTCTTTTCCCAGAATCCCTTGCTGCAGTGGGAGCACTGTATGCTGGGGGATAATGGGTGAAAGGCGGGGTGCATGTCATTTCCCAGAATCCCTTGCTGCAGTGGGAGCACTGTATGCTGGGGGATAATGGGTGAAAGGCAGGGTGCATGTCATTTCCCAGAATCCCTTGCTGCAGTGGGAGCACTGTATGCTGGGGATAATGGGTGGAAGGCGGGGGTCATTTCCCAGAATCCCTTGCTGCAGTGGGAGCACTGTATGCTGGGGGATAATGGGTGAAAGGCGGGGTGCATGTCATTTCCCAGAATCCCTTGCTGCAGTGGGAGCACTGTATGCTGGGAGATAATGGTGAAAGGCGGGGTGCATGTCATTTCCCAGAATCCCTTGCTGCAGTGGAAGCACTGTATGCTGGGGGATAATGGGTGGAAGGCGGGGGTCATTTCCCAGAATCCCTTGCTGCAGTGGGAGCACTGTATGCTGGGGATAATGGTGAAAGGCAGGGCTGCATGTCATTTCCCAGAATCCCTTGCTGCAGTGGGAGCACTGTATGCTGGGGGATAATGGGTGGAAGGCGGGGTGCATGTCATTTCCCAGAATCCCTTGCTGCAGTGGGAGCACTGTATGCTGGGGGATAATGGTGAAAGGCGGGGCTGCATGTCATTTCCCAGAATCCCTTGCTGCAGTGGGAGCACTGTATGCTGGGGGATAATGGGTGAAAGGCGGGGTGCATGTCATTTCCCAGAATCCCTTGCTGCAGTGGGAGCACTATATGCTGGGTGATAATGGTGAAAGGCGGGGCTGCATGTAATTTCCCAGAATCCCTTGCTGCAGTGGGAGCACTGTATGCTGGGGGATAATGGGTGGAAGGCGGGGCTGCATGTCATTTCCCAGAATCCCTTGCTGCAGTGGGAGCACTGTATGCTGGGGGATAATGGGTGAAAGGCGGGCTGCATGTCATTTCCCAGAATCCCTTGCTGCAGTGGGAGCACTGTATGCTGGGGGATAATGGTGAAAGGCAGGGCTGCATGTCATTTCCCAGAATCCCTTGCTGCAGTGGGAGCACTGTATGCTGGGGGATAATGGTGAAAGGCGGGGTGCATGTCATTTCCCAGAATCCCTTGCTGCAGTGGGAGCACTGTATGCTGGGGGATAATGGGTGAAAGGCGGGGTGCATGTCATTTCCCAGAATCCCTTGCTGCAGTGGGAGCACTGTATGCTGGGGGATAATGGTGAAAGGCAGGGCTGCATGTCATTTCCCAGAATCCCTTGCTGCAGTGGGAGCACTGTATGCTGGGGGATAATGGTGAAAGGCAGGGCTGCATGTCATTTCCCAGAATCCCTTGCTGCAGTGGGAGCACTATATGCTGGGGGATAATGGTGAAAGGCAGGGCTGCATGTCATTTCCCAGAATCCCTTGCTGCAGTGGGAGCACTGTATGCTGGGGGATAATGGTGAAAGGCGGGGCTGCATGTCATTTCCCAGAATCCCTTGCTGCAGTGGGAGCACTGTATGCTGGGGGATAATGGGTGAAAGGCGGGGTGCATGTCATTTCCCAGAATCCCTTGCTGCAGTGGGAGCACTGTATGCTGGGGGATAATGGGTGAAAGGCGGGGTGCATGTCATTTCCCAGAATCCCTTGCTGCAGTGGGAGCACTGTATGCTGGGGGATAATGGTGAAAGGCGGGGTGCATGTCATTTCCCAGAATCCCTTGCTGCAGTGGGAGCACTGTATGCTGGGGGATAATGGTGAAAGGCGGGGTGCATGTCATTTCCCAGAATCCCTTGCTGCAGTGGGAGCACTGTATGCTGGGGGATAATGGTGAAAGGCGGGGTGCATGTCATTTCCCAGAATCCCTTGCTGCAGTGGGAGCACTGTATGCTGGGGGATAATGGTGAAAGGCGGGGTGCATGTCATTTCCCAGAATCCCTTGCTGCAGTGGGAGCACTGTATGCTGGGGATAATGGTGAAAGGCGGGGTGCATGTCATTTCCCAGAATCCCTTGCTGCAGTGGGAGCACTGTATGCTGGGGGATAATGGGTGAAAGGCGGGGTGCATGTCATTTCCCAGAATCCCATGCTGCAGTGGGAGCACTGTATGCTGGGGGATAATGGTGAAAGGCAGGGCTGCATGTCATTTCCCAGAATCCCTTGCTGCAGTGGAAGCGCTGTATGCTGGGGGATAATGGTGAAAGGCAGGGCTGCATGCCATTTCCCAGAATCCCTTGCTGCAGTGGGAGCACTGTATGCTGGGGGATAATGGTGAAAGGCAGGGCTGCATGTCATTTCCCAGAATCCCTTGCTGCAGTGGGAGCGCTGTATGCTGGGGGATAATGGTGAAAGGCAGGGCTGCATGTCATTTCCCAGAATCCCTTGCTGCAGTGGGAGCGCTGTATGCTGGGGGATAATGGGGAAGGGCGGGCTGCATGTCATTTCCCAGAATCCCTTGCTGCAGTGGGAGCACTGTATGCTGGGGATAATGGTGAAAGGCGGGGTGCATGTCATTTCCCAGAATCCCTTGCTGCAGTGGGAGCACTGTATGCTGGGGGATAATGGTGAAAGGCAGGGCTGCATGTCATTTCCCAGAATCCCTTGCTGCAGTGGGAGCACTGTATGCTGGGGGATAATGGTGAAAGGCGGGGTGCATGTCATTTCCCAGAATCCCTTGCTGCAGTGGAAGCACTGTATGCTGGGGGATAATGGTGAAAGGCGGGGTGCATGTCATTTCCCAGAATCCCTTGCTGCAGTGGGAGCACTGTATGCTGGGGGATAATGGTGAAAGGCGGGGTGCATGTCATTTCCCAGAATCCCTTGCTGCAGTGGGAGCACTGTATGCTGGGGGATAATGGTGGAAGGCAGGGTGCATGTCATTTCCCAGAATCCCTTGCTGCAGTGGGAGCACTGTATGCTGGGGGATAATGGTGAAAGGCAGGGTGCATGTCATTTCCCAGAATCCCTTGCTGCAGTGGGAGCACTGTATGCTGGGGGATAATGGGTGAAAGGCAGGGCTGCATGCCATTTCCCAGAATCCCTTGCTGCAGTGGGAGCACTGTATGCCGGGGGATAATGGTGAAAGGCGGGGTGCATGTCATTTCCCAGAATCCCTTGCTGCAGTGGGAGCACTGTATGCTGGGGGATAATGGTGAAAGGCGGGGTGCATGTCATTTCCCAGAATCCCTTGCTGCAGTGGGAGCACTGTATGCTGGGGGATAATGGTGAAAGGTAGGGCTGCATGTCATTTCCCAGAACCCCTTGCTGCAGTGGGAGCACTGTATGCTGGGGGATAATGGTGAAAGGCGGGGTGCAGGCCTGTGTGTGAATGTGCTCACAAGTGATCTTTTTATTTGTTATATGATATACGTGGAGGGTTTTTCGTCACCTTTTTCACCCACCGTAACTTATCTAATTATATGTGTGCAGGATGTAGGGGGGAGTATATAGGGTGTGTGCAAGATGTGGGGGGATTTATAGGAGGTATACAGGATGTAGGGGGTGTATAGTTGTGTACAGGATATAGGGGTACACAAGATGTATGGGGGAGTATATAGGGGGTGTATAGGATGTAGGGTGTATATAGGGTATGTGCAGAAAGTAGTATATAGGTGGTGTGTAGGAGGTAAGGTATGTATAGTGTGTGTGTATATATAGGTGATGTAACAACCTCTCTCCTCCTTTCTCAGACCTTCTGGTGAAGACTGAGCCGACCTCTCCCTACTCCTCCTCCTCCTCCTCCGCCTCCTCAGACTCCTCCTCTTCCTGTGACACCCCCTACACGGTGCGAGCACAGCTATCTGCCACACGCACTGCTATCTGCCTCACAAACACACACACACACACTGCTATCTGTCACACACACAGCTATCTGTCACACACACAGCTATCTGTCACACACGCACGCACGCACACACACACACACACTGCTATCTGTCACACGCACAGCTATCTGTCATGTACTAACCGCTATCTCTGTTGTGGCATACACGCACACACACACACTGCTCTGTCACACACGCACACACACACACTGCTCTGTCACACACACACGCACACACACACACTGCTATCTCATGTACTAACCGCTATCTCTGTTGTGGCACACACACACACACACACACACTGCTATCTGTCTCACACACACACACACTGCTATCTGTCACACACACAGCTATCTGTCATGTACTAACCGCTATCTCTGTTGTGGCATACACACACACACACTGTCACACTCTGTCACACACGCACACACACACACACACTGCTCTGTCACACACGCACACACACACTGCTATCTCATGTACTAACCGCTATCTCTGTTGTGGCATACACACACACACACACACACACACACACACACACTGCTCTGTCACACATGCACACACACACACTGCTCTGTCACACACGCACACACACTGCTATCTCATGTACTAACCGCTATCTCTATTGTGGCATACACACACACACACACACACACACACTGCTCTGTCACACACGCACACACACACTGCTCTGTCACACACGCACACACACACACACACTATCTCATGTACTAACCGCTATCTCTGTTGTGGCACACACGCACACGCAGAGCTATGTGCAGTGTACTCACGGCTATCTGTCACACGCACAGCTATCTCTGGGCGAGTTGGGGGCCGCGGTGAAGGTGGAGCTCTCCCCCTCACGTCCCTGTCCGGACCCCCTGCCGCCACCCTGCAGCGCTCTGCAGATACAGCTCCTGTCCGTGCCCGTGGCTACAGGTGAGTGGCAATATCTAGCGGGTTTAATGGCGTCTCTGGTGGTTGTGGGTATTATCCTGGGCACCGTCACGGTGAAGGTCTTCCTGCCGGAGAAGATCATTGGCAAAGCGCGTCGGGTGCCACCAATGGGCATGTTGGGGATTTGCTTTGGTATTTTGGAACCTCCTTGGGCAGAAGTCCTCACGTGATCTCTTCGAGATGCCTCCCCAGACCTTGGGGACAGAGAGATCCACTCCTTAGATCTGAGGTTCCAGATCGGCGATCCAGGTTCTAGATGCCCCTAGCAATTCTTTACTCTGGTATCTCGAGGAGTGACCCTAAAGCAGCACGACTTAGTCAACCCAAGAGGCGTCTAAGAGGGGATATGATAACTATATACAAATATATTCAGGGACAATACAAGGAGCTTTCAAAAGAACTATTCATCCCACGTGCAGTACTAAGGACTCGGGGCCATCCCTAAAGGTTGGAGGAAAGGAAATTTCCCCAGCAACAAAGGAAAGGGTTCTTTACAGTAAGGGCAGTTACAGTGTGGAATTCATTACCCATGGAGACTGTGATGGCAGATACAATAGATTTGTTCAAAAAAAGGTTGGACATCTTTTTAGATAGGAAAGGTATACAGGGATATACCAAATAAGTATACATGGGAAGGATGTTGATCCAGGGATTAATCCGATTGCCAAATCCTGGAGTCAGGAAGGAATTTATTTTCCCCTTATGAGATATCATTGGGTGATGTGACACTGGGGTTTTTTGGTTGCCTTCCTCTGGATAAATAAGTATAGATATAGGATCAAGTATCTGTCGTCAAAATTTAGCCTAGGTTGAACTAGATGGACCTCCGTCTTTTTTTCAACATCATCTCCTATATGTGAATACAAAAAGGATGGGGGAGCACAATAGTTGGAAACAGGCAGTGTTGTAGAACTAGTAATCGCTTTTAAAATAAAGTAGTTATATCCTGAGTGAGTGTGGTAGCTCAGGTGTCTAATGTCTAATTTGAAGGATAGACACACATGGGTTCGTATGTATTGGTGAAAGGGTAGAATAAAAGTATATATAACTTACACAGCCTTGTGTAAGCCCAATCACATCAAGGTTTCTTTTGGAGTCCCGTGTGCTTCTGGTGAGGCTTTTCTTCTTGCGGTGTGGGTTCTTCTTCTTGATGTATAAGCTGCTTACTTCGTTGGTTCACAGTGCCGCTCCAGGAGGATTTCCTCTCGTATAAACAGAAAGGAGGATAGGGTTAACACATATACATATATACGTCAATGTGGGGGAGGGGATGGTGTGTTTATAGACCACCATAAAAATATATTATACTCCGGCACTCACACGGGCTGGTGTGAGTGTACTCTTATCTTGGTATCTTGTTTTCTTATGGGTGTTACCCAATTAGTATCAGGTGATGAAAGGGTGGGGTACAATGGTGTATATGGTAAAAATAACACAATACTCACACGGGCCAGTGTGAGTACACACTTCTAGCGGTATCTTTGTTCTTCTATTCCTGATGTAGCTGATGGTGAAGATGGGGTATAACGCATATAAAAGACACTAGGGTCTGGAGGGTACAAACTAACTTTAATAAAAAACATGAGAAATAAAAATAAAAACAAAAACAGAAACCAACGTTTCTTGGGGAAGTAAAAGCAAAGGGGGGACAGTATGGTGTATAGTAGTAGGGGGTCTCGCCTTCCGCGTCCGGATGGGGAGCTACAACTACACCTCTGTCTCCTCTGTGATGTGCTGTTAAAATGTTCCAGGTAAAAGAGCAACGCGTTTCGTCCAAGTACTGGACTTCCTCAGGCTCTGTAGATATGCACAGCAATATAGTACAATTAACAGACAAGAGGGTAACACTTACTTAGGGTTGGGGGATGGAGAAGTATCCGCTAGCAATTCTCCAGCAATCCAGTGACATTCAAGATGGTATCAGAAGCACAACTCCAGCACAACTAAAAACTGTAGGGTTGACACAGTTTATATACCTGTGCAACCCTATTCTTAACATTGAACACAGCCTATTGGTGAACAATTAGCTGTATCCACTCTCTAATGTGGAGACACAGACTAACAGACTAACCCATGCCCCCAGGTAACATTTACTGGCAGAGTTTGTTGATTGACTAATACTTAATCCCTAGACATTGGGTAACAATCAAGGCAGTTACTTTTTGATCACCGTGCTTAGGCTACTCAGCCGTCTGCCCTTCATGACTTATTAGCCTAGCAAATGGCATCTGCATTTTCAGAACAGATCCAAAATAAAATACATATACACTTTAATATCTACACATATTAATAAGTTCCATTCTGGTGGGCTCAGTGGGTCGACCTTTGCCAGGTTTTAATGCCTACAGTGACTCCACATATTGGCCAAATATGAACTCTATGTGACCTCCAGAACTGGAGATACAGAAATGCACTTTAAAACATTAAAATACAGGATTATAATGAAACATGGGAACAGGGGAACATACATTTTCAGGGTATAACAAAGTGCATATCTACAGAGCCTGAGGAAGTCCAGTACTTGGACGAAACGCGTTGCTCTTTTACCTGGAACATTTTAACAGCACATCACAGAGGAGACAGAGGTGTAGTTGCAGCTCCCCATCCGGACGCGGAAGGCGAGACCCCCTACTACTATACACCATACTGTCCCCCCTTTGCTTTTACTTCCCCAAGAAACGTTGGTTTCTGTTTTTGTTTTTATTTTTATTTCTCATGTTTTTTATTAAAGTTAGTTTGTACCCTCCAGACCCTAGTGTCTTTTATATGCGTTATACCCCATCTTCACCATTAGCTACATCAGGAATAGAAGAACAAAGATACCGCTAGAAGTGTGTACTCACACTGGCCCGTGTGAGTGCCGGAGTATAATATATTTTTATGGTGGTCTATAAACACACCATCCCCTCCCCCACATTGACGTATATATGTATATGTGTTAACCCTATCCTCCTTTCTGTTTATACGAGAGGAAATCCTCCTGGAGCGGCACTCTGAACCAACGAAGCAAGCAGCCTATACTCCAAGAAGAAGAACCCACACCGCAAGAAGAAAAGCCTCACCAGAAGCACACGGGATCCCAAAAGAAACCTTGATGTGATTGGGCTTACA
>NW_027454622.1:0-68490 GCF_040206685.1 Ascaphus truei | reverse complement strand
GTTCAAACTTTTGCTTTAGGCCCATTCCTTTGATGTTAATAAGCGTTTCTAGTACAATCTTTTTCGCTCTGTTCACCCACATCTTTACATTACCTCGTGTGTGTGTGTGTGTGTGTGTGTGTGTGTGTATGTGTATGTGTGTGTACGTGTGTATAGCATGTGTTTGAAACACTATACTGTATCTGCATAGAAAAAAAGCCTTCTTTTAGTAATGTACAGTTCAAATACTGTATGAACATGACCCCATCTCATCTCATCCCCCTGACTCTGGATACAAAACATTCATGTATTCGTTTGCAACTTTTCATACAATTTGCTTGCACCATTTCAGAGAAATTAAATATTAAAATGGAAATAAATTGGTAACTGCAGTAACAAACAACACTGTACATGCTAATAGTACATCCATGTAAGCAGTACATACATGCTCAGGAGTTGTTTTTTTGGATCGGTATATACTTGTCATTATCCACTTCAACCATTTTAATTCCCCCCTTTTAAATTATTGTACTGGTTGATGTGTATGTATATATATATATATATATATATATATATATATATATATATATATATATATAGATATATATCTATATATATATATATATATATTTCAACCATTATCACCTACAGTACAGTAGCATACAGTGCTCCCACTGCAGCAAGGGATTCTGGAAATGACATGCAATGTTTACTCGCTCATCCCACAACGTGGCGGTATCAAATATAGCGTTTTCCCAGTTATTATATCCCTGCAGGATGTAGGATAATCCCAGCCAAACCCACATACTTACTACATTCCCGTTATGTCACATGTATTATTTCCTGTGAAGGAAGCGCTATGTATATTCCCATTATGGTCACAAATTGGACGATACTGTATTTCCATTATGTCTCCTATTATTTTCCCATGATATCTCATAGAATACTGTCATCCAAAACCACATCATTATTGAATGATTGAAAATGATGCTCCGTTTTATGTCAAGATTGTCTTGACACTTAGACCCCCAAGATTTCAATAGCGCCTCACTTAAAAGATGACATTATTTTTGATTCAAATGAACTTTTATGGTGCAGAAGCCGCATGGTGCCTGTGCCTACAGTGTATGTATTTGTCAGTGTGTCTCTATCTGCATTTCTGTCTCTTGCTGGCCGCCAGCCTGTGTGATGATGTCAGCCTGTCTGTGATGTAAGAGAGACATTGTGATATCATCACATACTGTAGGCAGGATGGCAGGTGTAAAGCTTCTAAAAGAGAGAGGGAGGGAGAGAGGTAGAGGAGAGAGAGGGAGAAAGAGGGAGAGAGAGAGCAAGCAGCTCCTCCCTCCCATGCAAATGACTGGAGGCAGAGGAGTAGAGGGACAGAAGCCTGTGCTGCTTGTAATGGGACAGGATTTGGGGTGCTGTTTCATGCTCTATCTCCCTCCCTCCCACTGTCTCAGGTGAAGTTTTCAAGGGAGAGAGGAAAGGAAGAGGAAAATGGAAGCTGAGGAGAGCTGGTCCTGTCCCTCTTGTTGGTAAAGAGGGGGCATCCAGAAAGAGGTAAGGAGATAGTTTTATTTTAATTCAAGAAGGAGTGCCTGGTGGCGTAGCTGGTGTGCTCTGTCACACTACAGACCCCTCCCTGTGTGTGTGTGTGCGTGCGTGCGTGCGTGCGTGCGTGCGTCTGCAGGGGGTATCTGTCCCATCCATAGATATCAGGGGTACTGCAGCTGCTGCTGCTGTTCAAACTTTTGCTTTAGGCCCATTCCTTTGATGTTAATAAGCGTTTCTAGTACAATCTTTTTCGCTCTGTTCACCCACATCTTTACATTACCTCGTGTGTGTGTGTGTGTGTGTGTGTGTGTGTATGTGTATGTGTGTGTACGTGTGTATAGCATGTGTTTGAAACACTATACTGTATCTGCATAGAAAAAAAGCCTTCTTTTAGTAATGTACAGTTCAAATACTGTATGAACATGACCCCATCTCATCTCATCCCCCTGACTCTGGATACAAAACATTCATGTATTCGTTTGCAACTTTTCATACAATTTGCTTGCACCATTTCAGAGAAATTAAATATTTAAAATGGAAATAAATTGGTAACTGCAGTAACAAACAACACTGTACATGCTAATAGTACATCCATGTAAGCAGTACATACATGCTCAGGAGTTGTTTTTTTGGATCGGTATATACTTGTCATTATCCACTTCAACCATTTTAATTCCCCCCTTTTAAATTATTGTACTGGTTGATGTGTATGTATATATATATATATATATATATATATATATATATATATATATATATATATATAGATATATATCTATATATATATATATATATATTTCAACCATTATCACCTACAGTACAGTAGCATACAGTGCTCCCACTGCAGCAAGGGATTCTGGGAAATGACATGCAATGTTTACTCGCTCATCCCACAACGTGGCGGTATCAAATATAGCGTTTTCCCAGTTATTATATCCCTGCAGGATGTAGGATAATCCCAGCCAAACCCACATACTTACTACATTCCCGTTATGTCACATGTATTATTTCCTGTGAAGGAAGCGCTATGTATATTCCCATTATGGTCACAAATTGGACGATACTGTATTTCCATTATGTCTCCTATTATTTTCCCATGATATCTCATAGAATACTGTCATCCAAAACCACATCATTATTGAATGATTGAAAATGATGCTCCGTTTTATGTCAAGATTGTCTTGACACTTAGACCCCCAAGATTTCAATAGCGCCTCACTTAAAAGATGACATTATTTTTGATTCAAATGAACTTTTATGGTGCAGAAGCCGCATGGTGCCTGTGCCTACAGTGTATGTATTTGTCAGTGTGTCTCTATCTGCATTTCTGTCTCTTGCTGGCCGCCAGCCTGTGTGATGATGTCAGCCTGTCTGTGATGTAAGAGAGACATTGTGATATCATCACATACTGTAGGCAGGATGGCAGGTGTAAAGCTTCTAAAAGAGAGAGGGAGGGAGAGAGGTAGAGGAGAGAGAGGGAGAAAGAGGGAGAGAGAGAGCAAGCAGCTCCTCCCTCCCATGCAAATGACTGGAGGCAGAGGAGTAGAGGGACAGAAGCCTGTGCTGCTTGTAATGGGACAGGATTTGGGGTGCTGTTTCATGCTCTATCTCCCTCCCTCCCACTGTCTCAGGTGCAGAAAGTTTTCAAGGGAGAGAGGAAAGGAAGAGGAAAATGGAAGCTGAGGAGAGCTGGTCCTGTCCCTCTTGTTGGTAAAGAGGGGGCATCCAGAAAGAGGTAAGGAGATAGTTTTATTTTAATTCAAGAAGGAGTGCCTGGTGGCGTAGCTGGTGTGCTCTGTCACACTACAGACCCCTCCCTGTGTGTGTGTGTGCGTGCGTGCGTGCGTGCGTCTGCAGGGGGTATCTGTCCCATCCATAGATATCAGGGGTACTGCAGCTGCTGCTGCTGTTCAAACTTTTGCTTTAGGCCCATTCCTTTGATGTTAATAAGCGTTTCTAGTACAATCTTTTTCGCTCTGTTCACCCACATCTTTACATTACCTCGTGTGTGTGTGTGTGTGTGTGTGTGTGTGTGTATGTGTATGTGTGTGTACGTGTGTATAGCATGTGTTTGAAACACTATACTGTATCTGCATAGAAAAAAAGCCTTCTTTTAGTAATGTACAGTTCAAATACTGTATTGAACATGACCCCATCTCATCTCATCCCCCTGACTCTGGATACAAAACATTCATGTATTCGTTTGCAACTTTTCATACAATTTGCTTGCACCATTTCAGAGAAATTAAATATTTAAAATGGAAATAAATTGGTAACTGCAGTAACAAACAACACTGTACATGCTAATAGTACATCCATGTAAGCAGTACATACATGCTCAGGAGTTGTTTTTTTGGATCGGTATATACTTGTCATTATCCACTTCAACCATTTTAATCCCCCCTTTTAAATTATTGTACTGGTTGATGTGTATGTATATATATATATATATATATATATATATATATATATATATATATATATAGATATATATCTATATATATATATATATATATTTCAACCATTATCACCTACAGTACAGTAGCATACAGTGCTCCCACTGCAGCAAGGGATTCTGGGAAATGACATGCAATGTTTACTCGCTCATCCCACAACGTGGCGGTATCAAATATAGCGTTTTCCCAGTTATTATATCCCTGCAGGATGTAGGATAATCCCAGCCAAACCCACATACTTACTACATTCCCGTTATGTCACATGTATTATTTCCTGTGAAGGAAGCGCTATGTATATTCCCATTATGGTCACAAATTGGACGATACTGTATTTCCATTATGTCTCCTATTATTTTCCCATGATATCTCATAGAATACTGTCATCCAAAACCACATCATTATTGAATGATTGAAAATGATGCTCCGTTTTATGTCAAGATTGTCTTGACACTTAGACCCCCAAGATTTCAATAGCGCCTCACTTAAAAGATGACATTATTTTTGATTCAAATGAACTTTTATGGTGCAGAAGCCGCATGGTGCCTGTGCCTACAGTGTATGTATTTGTCAGTGTGTCTCTATCTGCATTTCTGTCTCTTGCTGGCCGCCAGCCTGTGTGATGATGTCAGCCTGTCTGTGATGTAAGAGAGACATTGTGATATCATCACATACTGTAGGCAGGATGGCAGGTGTAAAGCTTCTAAAAGAGAGAGGGAGGGAGAGAGGTAGAGGAGAGAGAGGGAGAAAGAGGGAGAGAGAGAGCAAGCAGCTCCTCCCTCCCATGCAAATGACTGGAGGCAGAGGAGTAGAGGGACAGAAGCCTGTGCTGCTTGTAATGGGACAGGATTTGGGGTGCTGTTTCATGCTCTATCTCCCTCCCTCCCACTGTCTCAGGTGCAGAAAGTTTTCAAGGGAGAGAGGAAAGGAAGAGGAAAATGGAAGCTGAGGAGAGCTGGTCCTGTCCCTCTTGTTGGTAAAGAGGGGGCATCCAGAAAGAGGTAAGGAGATAGTTTTATTTTAATTCAAGAAGGAGTGCCTGGTGGCGTAGCTGGTGTGCTCTGTCACACTACAGACCCCTCCCTGTGTGTGTGTGTGCGTGCGTGCGTGCGTGCGTGCGTGCGTCTGCAGGGGGTATCTGTCCCATCCATAGATATCAGGGGTACTGCAGCTGCTGCTGCTGTTCAAACTTTTGCTTTAGGCCCATTCCTTTGATGTTAATAAGCGTTTCTAGTACAATCTTTTTCGCTCTGTTCACCCACATCTTTACATTACCTCGTGTGTGTGTGTGTGTGTGTGTGTGTGTGTGTATGTGTATGTGTGTGTACGTGTGTATAGCATGTGTTTGAAACACTATACTGTATCTGCATAGAAAAAAAGCCTTCTTTTAGTAATGTACAGTTCAAATACTGTATGAACATGACCCCATCTCATCTCATCCCCCTGACTCTGGATACAAAACATTCATGTATTCGTTTGCAACTTTTCATACAATTTGCTTGCACCATTTCAGAGAAATTAAATATTTAAAATGGAAATAAATTGGTAACTGCAGTAACAAACAACACTGTACATGCTAATAGTACATCCATGTAAGCAGTACATACATGCTCAGGAGTTGTTTTTTTGGATCGGTATATACTTGTCATTATCCACTTCAACCATTTTAATTCCCCCCTTTTAAATTATTGTACTGGTTGATGTGTATGTATATATATATATATATATATATATATATATATATATATATATATATATATATAGATATATATCTATATATATATATATATATATTTCAACCATTATCACCTACAGTACAGTAGCATACAGTGCTCCCACTGCAGCAAGGGATTCTGGGAAATGACATGCAATGTTTACTCGCTCATCCCACAACGTGGCGGTATCAAATATAGCGTTTTCCCAGTTATTATATCCCTGCAGGATGTAGGATAATCCCAGCCAAACCCACATACTTACTACATTCCCGTTATGTCACATGTATTATTTCCTGTGAAGGAAGCGCTATGTATATTCCCATTATGGTCACAAATTGGACGATACTGTATTTCCATTATGTCTCCTATTATTTTCCCATGATATCTCATAGAATACTGTCATCCAAAACCACATCATTATTGAATGATTGAAAATGATGCTCCGTTTTATGTCAAGATTGTCTTGACACTTAGACCCCCAAGATTTCAATAGCGCCTCACTTAAAAGATGACATTATTTTTGATTCAAATGAACTTTTATGGTGCAGAAGCCGCATGGTGCCTGTGCCTACAGTGTATGTATTTGTCAGTGTGTCTCTATCTGCATTTCTGTCTCTTGCTGGCCGCCAGCCTGTGTGATGATGTCAGCCTGTCTGTGATGTAAGAGAGACATTGTGATATCATCACATACTGTAGGCAGGATGGCAGGTGTAAAGCTTCTAAAAGAGAGAGGGAGGGAGAGAGGTAGAGGAGAGAGAGGGAGAAAGAGGGAGAGAGAGAGCAAGCAGCTCCTCCCTCCCATGCAAATGACTGGAGGCAGAGGAGTAGAGGGACAGAAGCCTGTGCTGCTTGTAATGGGACAGGATTTGGGGTGCTGTTTCATGCTCTATCTCCCTCCCTCCCACTGTCTCAGGTGCAGAAAGTTTTCAAGGGAGAGAGGAAAGGAAGAGGAAAATGGAAGCTGAGGAGAGCTGGTCCTGTCCCTCTTGTTGGTAAAGAGGGGGCATCCAGAAAGAGGTAAGGAGATAGTTTTATTTTAATTCAAGAAGGAGTGCCTGGTGGCGTAGCTGGTGTGCTCTGTCACACTACAGACCCCTCCCTGTGTGTGTGTGTGCGTGCGTGCGTGCGTGCGTGCGTGCGTGCGTGCGTGCGTGCGTCTGCAGGGGGTATCTGTCCCATCCATAGATATCAGGGGTACTGCAGCTGCTGCTGCTGTTCAAACTTTTGCTTTAGGCCCATTCCTTTGATGTTAATAAGCGTTTCTAGTACAATCTTTTTCGCTCTGTTCACCCACATCTTTACATTACCTCGTGTGTGTGTGTGTGTGTGTGTGTGTGTGTGTATGTGTATGTGTGTGTACGTGTGTATAGCATGTGTTTGAAACACTATACTGTATCTGCATAGAAAAAAAGCCTTCTTTTAGTAATGTACAGTTCAAATACTGTATGAACATGACCCCATCTCATCTCATCCCCCTGACTCTGGATACAAAACATTCATGTATTCGTTTGCAACTTTTCATACAATTTGCTTGCACCATTTCAGAGAAATTAAATATTTAAAATGGAAATAAATTGGTAACTGCAGTAACAAACAACACTGTACATGCTAATAGTACATCCATGTAAGCAGTACATACATGCTCAGGAGTTGTTTTTTGGATCGGTATATACTTGTCATTATCCACTTCAACCATTTTAATTCCCCCCTTTTAAATTATTGTACTGGTTGATGTGTATGTATATATATATATATATATATATATATATATATATATATATATATATATATATATATATATATATATATAGATATATATCTATATATATATATATATATATTTCAACCATTATCACCTACAGTACAGTAGCATACAGTGCTCCCACTGCAGCAAGGGATTCTGGGAAATGACATGCAATGTTTACTCGCTCATCCCACAACGTGGCGGTATCAAATATAGCGTTTTCCCAGTTATTATATCCCTGCAGGATGTAGGATAATCCCAGCCAAACCCACATACTTACTACATGTTATGTCACATGTATTATTTCCTGTGAAGGAAGCGCTATGTATATTCCCATTATGGTCACAAATTGGACGATACTGTATTTCCATTATGTCTCCTATTATTTTCCCATGATATCTCATAGAATACTGTCATCCAAAACCACATCATTATTGAATGATTGAAAATGATGCTCCGTTTTATGTCAAGATTGTCTTGACACTTAGACCCCCAAGATTTCAATAGCGCCTCACTTAAAAGATGACATTATTTTTGATTCAAATGAACTTTTATGGTGCAGAAGCCGCATGGTGCCTGTGCCTACAGTGTATGTATTTGTCAGTGTGTCTCTATCTGCATTTCTGTCTCTTGCTGGCCGCCAGCCTGTGTGATGATGTCAGCCTGTCTGTGATGTAAGAGAGACATTGTGATATCATCACATACTGTAGGCAGGATGGCAGGTGTAAAGCTTCTAAAAGAGAGAGGGAGGGAGAGAGGTAGAGGAGAGAGAGGGAGAAAGAGGGAGAGAGAGAGCAAGCAGCTCCTCCCTCCCATGCAAATGACTGGAGGCAGAGGAGTAGAGGGACAGAAGCCTGTGCTGCTTGTAATGGGACAGGATTTGGGGTGCTGTTTCATGCTCTATCTCCCTCCCTCCCACTGTCTCAGGTGCAGAAAGTTTTCAAGGGAGAGAGGAAAGGAAGAGGAAAATGGAAGCTGAGGAGAGCTGGTCCTGTCCCTCTTGTTGGTAAAGAGGGGGCATCCAGAAAGAGGTAAGGAGATAGTTTTATTTTAATTCAAGAAGGAGTGCCTGGTGGCGTAGCTGGTGTGCTCTGTCACACTACAGACCCCTCCCTGTGTGTGTGTGTGCGTGCGTGCGTGCGTGCGTGCGTGCGTGCGTGCGTGCGTCTGCAGGGGGTATCTGTCCCATCCATAGATATCAGGGGTACTGCAGCTGCTGCTGCTGTTCAAACTTTTGCTTTAGGCCCATTCCTTTGATGTTAATAAGCGTTTCTAGTACAATCTTTTTCGCTCTGTTCACCCACATCTTTACATTACCTCGTGTGTGTGTGTGTGTGTGTGTGTGTGTGTGTATGTGTATGTGTGTGTACGTGTGTATAGCATGTGTTTGAAACACTATACTGTATCTGCATAGAAAAAAAGCCTTCTTTTAGTAATGTACAGTTCAAATACTGTATGAACATGACCCCATCTCATCTCATCCCCCTGACTCTGGATACAAAACATTCATGTATTCGTTTGCAACTTTTCATACAATTTGCTTGCACCATTTCAGAGAAATTAAATATTTAAAATGGAAATAAATTGGTAACTGCAGTAACAAACAACACTGTACATGCTAATAGTACATCCATGTAAGCAGTACATACATGCTCAGGAGTTGTTTTTTTGGATCGGTATATACTTGTCATTATCCACTTCAACCATTTTAATTCCCCCCTTTTAAATTATTGTACTGGTTGATGTGTATGTATATATATATATATATATATATATATATATATATATATATATATATATATATATATATATAGATATATATCTATATATATATATATATATATTTCAACCATTATCACCTACAGTACAGTAGCATACAGTGCTCCCACTGCAGCAAGGGATTCTGGGAAATGACATGCAATGTTTACTCGCTCATCCCACAACGTGGCGGTATCAAATATAGCGTTTTCCCAGTTATTATATCCCTGCAGGATGTAGGATAATCCCAGCCAAACCCACATACTTACTACATTCCCGTTATGTCACATGTATTATTTCCTGTGAAGGAAGCGCTATGTATATTCCCATTATGGTCACAAATTGGACGATACTGTATTTCCATTATGTCTCCTATTATTTTCCCATGATATCTCATAGAATACTGTCATCCAAAACCACATCATTATTGAATGATTGAAAATGATGCTCCGTTTTATGTCAAGATTGTCTTGACACTTAGACCCCCAAGATTTCAATAGCGCCTCACTTAAAAGATGACATTATTTTTGATTCAAATGAACTTTTATGGTGCAGAAGCCGCATGGTGCCTGTGCCTACAGTGTATGTATTTGTCAGTGTGTCTCTATCTGCATTTCTGTCTCTTGCTGGCCGCCAGCCTGTGTGATGATGTCAGCCTGTCTGTGATGTAAGAGAGACATTGTGATATCATCACATACTGTAGGCAGGATGGCAGGTGTAAAGCTTCTAAAAGAGAGAGGGAGGGAGAGAGGTAGAGGAGAGAGAGGGAGAAAGAGGGAGAGAGAGAGCAAGCAGCTCCTCCCTCCCATGCAAATGACTGGAGGCAGAGGAGTAGAGGGACAGAAGCCTGTGCTGCTTGTAATGGGACAGGATTTGGGGTGCTGTTTCATGCTCTATCTCCCTCCCTCCCACTGTCTCAGGTGCAGAAAGTTTTCAAGGGAGAGAGGAAAGGAAGAGGAAAATGGAAGCTGAGGAGAGCTGGTCCTGTCCCTCTTGTTGGTAAAGAGGGGGCATCCAGAAAGAGGTAAGGAGATAGTTTTATTTTAATTCAAGAAGGAGTGCCTGGTGGCGTAGCTGGTGTGCTCTGTCACACTACAGACCCCTCCCTGTGTGTGTGTGTGCGTGCGTGCGTGCGTGCGTGCGTGCGTGCGTGCGTGCGTCTGCAGGGGGTATCTGTCCCATCCATAGATATCAGGGGTACTGCAGCTGCTGCTGCTGTTCAAACTTTTGCTTTAGGCCCATTCCTTTGATGTTAATAAGCGTTTCTAGTACAATCTTTTTCGCTCTGTTCACCCACATCTTTACATTACCTCGTGTGTGTGTGTGTGTGTGTGTGTGTGTGTGTATGTGTATGTGTGTGTACGTGTGTATAGCATGTGTTTGAAACACTATACTGTATCTGCATAGAAAAAAAGCCTTCTTTTAGTAATGTACAGTTCAAATACTGTATGAACATGACCCCATCTCATCTCATCCCCCTGACTCTGGATACAAAACATTCATGTATTCGTTTGCAACTTTTCATACAATTTGCTTGCACCATTTCAGAGAAATTAAATATTTAAAATGGAAATAAATTGGTAACTGCAGTAACAAACAACACTGTACATGCTAATAGTACATCCATGTAAGCAGTACATACATGCTCAGGAGTTGTTTTTTTGGATCGGTATATACTTGTCATTATCCACTTCAACCATTTTAATTCCCCCCTTTTAAATTATTGTACTGGTTGATGTGTATGTATATATATATATATATATATATATATATATATATATATATATAGATATATATCTATATATATATATATATATATTTCAACCATTATCACCTACAGTACAGTAGCATACAGTGCTCCCACTGCAGCAAGGGATTCTGGGAAATGACATGCAATGTTTACTCGCTCATCCCACAACGTGGCGGTATCAAATATAGCGTTTTCCCAGTTATTATATCCCTGCAGGATGTAGGATAATCCCAGCCAAACCCACATACTTACTACATTCCCGTTATGTCACATGTATTATTTCCTGTGAAGGAAGCGCTATGTATATTCCCATTATGGTCACAAATTGGACGATACTGTATTTCCATTATGTCTCCTATTATTTTCCCATGATATCTCATAGAATACTGTCATCCAAAACCACATCATTATTGAATGATTGAAAATGATGCTCCGTTTTATGTCAAGATTGTCTTGACACTTAGACCCCCAAGATTTCAATAGCGCCTCACTTAAAAGATGACATTATTTTTGATTCAAATGAACTTTTATGGTGCAGAAGCCGCATGGTGCCTGTGCCTACAGTGTATGTATTTGTCAGTGTGTCTCTATCTGCATTTCTGTCTCTTGCTGGCCGCCAGCCTGTGTGATGATGTCAGCCTGTCTGTGATGTAAGAGAGACATTGTGATATCATCACATACTGTAGGCAGGATGGCAGGTGTAAAGCTTCTAAAAGAGAGAGGGAGGGAGAGAGGTAGAGGAGAGAGAGGGAGAAAGAGGGAGAGAGAGAGCAAGCAGCTCCTCCCTCCCATGCAAATGACTGGAGGCAGAGGAGTAGAGGGACAGAAGCCTGTGCTGCTTGTAATGGGACAGGATTTGGGGTGCTGTTTCATGCTCTATCTCCCTCCCTCCCACTGTCTCAGGTGCAGAAAGTTTTCAAGGGAGAGAGGAAAGGAAGAGGAAAATGGAAGCTGAGGAGAGCTGGTCCTGTCCCTCTTGTTGGTAAAGAGGGGGCATCCAGAAAGAGGTAAGGAGATAGTTTTATTTTAATTCAAGAAGGAGTGCCTGGTGGCGTAGCTGGTGTGCTCTGTCACACTACAGACCCCTCCCTGTGTGTGTGTGTGCGTGCGTGCGTGCGTGCGTGCGTGCGTCTGCAGGGGGTATCTGTCCCATCCATAGATATCAGGGGTACTGCAGCTGCTGCTGCTGTTCAAACTTTTGCTTTAGGCCCATTCCTTTGATGTTAATAAGCGTTTCTAGTACAATCTTTTTCGCTCTGTTCACCCACATCTTTACATTACCTCGTGTGTGTGTGTGTGTGTGTGTGTGTGTGTGTATGTGTATGTGTGTGTACGTGTGTATAGCATGTGTTTGAAACACTATACTGTATCTGCATAGAAAAAAAGCCTTCTTTTAGTAATGTACAGTTCAAATACTGTATGAACATGACCCCATCTCATCTCATCCCCCTGACTCTGGATACAAAACATTCATGTATTCGTTTGCAACTTTTCATACAATTTGCTTGCACCATTTCAGAGAAATTAAATATTTAAAATGGAAATAAATTGGTAACTGCAGTAACAAACAACACTGTACATGCTAATAGTACATCCATGTAAGCAGTACATACATGCTCAGGAGTTGTTTTTTTGGATCGGTATATACTTGTCATTATCCACTTCAACCATTTTAATTCCCCCCTTTTAAATTATTGTACTGGTTGATGTGTATGTATATATATATATATATATATATATATATATATATATATATATATATATATATATATATATATATATATAGATATATATCTATATATATATATATATATATTTCAACCATTATCACCTACAGTACAGTAGCATACAGTGCTCCCACTGCAGCAAGGGATTCTGGGAAATGACATGCAATGTTTACTCGCTCATCCCACAACGTGGCGGTATCAAATATAGCGTTTTCCCAGTTATTATATCCCTGCAGGATGTAGGATAATCCCAGCCAAACCCACATACTTACTACATTCCCGTTATGTCACATGTATTATTTCCTGTGAAGGAAGCGCTATGTATATTCCCATTATGGTCACAAATTGGACGATACTGTATTTCCATTATGTCTCCTATTATTTTCCCATGATATCTCATAGAATACTGTCATCCAAAACCACATCATTATTGAATGATTGAAAATGATGCTCCGTTTTATGTCAAGATTGTCTTGACACTTAGACCCCCAAGATTTCAATAGCGCCTCACTTAAAAGATGACATTATTTTTGATTCAAATGAACTTTTATGGTGCAGAAGCCGCATGGTGCCTGTGCCTACAGTGTATGTATTTGTCAGTGTGTCTCTATCTGCATTTCTGTCTCTTGCTGGCCGCCAGCCTGTGTGATGATGTCAGCCTGTCTGTGATGTAAGAGAGACATTGTGATATCATCACATACTGTAGGCAGGATGGCAGGTGTAAAGCTTCTAAAAGAGAGAGGGAGGGAGAGAGGTAGAGGAGAGAGAGGGAGAAAGAGGGAGAGAGAGAGCAAGCAGCTCCTCCCTCCCATGCAAATGACTGGAGGCAGAGGAGTAGAGGGACAGAAGCCTGTGCTGCTTGTAATGGGACAGGATTTGGGGTGCTGTTTCATGCTCTATCTCCCTCCCTCCCACTGTCTCAGGTGCAGAAAGTTTTCAAGGGAGAGAGGAAAGGAAGAGGAAAATGGAAGCTGAGGAGAGCTGGTCCTGTCCCTCTTGTTGGTAAAGAGGGGGCATCCAGAAAGAGGTAAGGAGATAGTTTTATTTTAATTCAAGAAGGAGTGCCTGGTGGCGTAGCTGGTGTGCTCTGTCACACTACAGACCCCTCCCTGTGTGTGTGTGTGCGTGCGTGCGTGCGTGCGTGCGTGCGTCTGCAGGGGGTATCTGTCCCATCCATAGATATCAGGGGTACTGCAGCTGCTGCTGCTGTTCAAACTTTTGCTTTAGGCCCATTCCTTTGATGTTAATAAGCGTTTCTAGTACAATCTTTTTCGCTCTGTTCACCCACATCTTTACATTACCTCGTGTGTGTGTGTGTGTGTGTGTGTGTGTGTGTATGTGTATGTGTGTGTACGTGTGTATAGCATGTGTTTGAAACACTATACTGTATCTGCATAGAAAAAAAGCCTTCTTTTAGTAATGTACAGTTCAAATACTGTATGAACATGACCCCATCTCATCTCATCCCCCTGACTCTGGATACAAAACATTCATGTATTCGTTTGCAACTTTTCATACAATTTGCTTGCACCATTTCAGAGAAATTAAATATTTAAAATGGAAATAAATTGGTAACTGCAGTAACAAACAACACTGTACATGCTAATAGTACATCCATGTAAGCAGTACATACATGCTCAGGAGTTGTTTTTTTGGATCGGTATATACTTGTCATTATCCACTTCAACCATTTTAATTCCCCCCTTTTAAATTATTGTACTGGTTGATGTGTATGTATATATATATATATATATATATATATATATATATATATATATATATATATATATATATATATATAGATATATATCTATATATATATATATATATATTTCAACCATTATCACCTACAGTACAGTAGCATACAGTGCTCCCACTGCAGCAAGGGATTCTGGGAAATGACATGCAATGTTTACTCGCTCATCCCACAACGTGGCGGTATCAAATATAGCGTTTTCCCAGTTATTATATCCCTGCAGGATGTAGGATAATCCCAGCCAAACCCACATACTTACTACATTCCCGTTATGTCACATGTATTATTTCCTGTGAAGGAAGCGCTATGTATATTCCCATTATGGTCACAAATTGGACGATACTGTATTTCCATTATGTCTCCTATTATTTTCCCATGATATCTCATAGAATACTGTCATCCAAAACCACATCATTATTGAATGATTGAAAATGATGCTCCGTTTTATGTCAAGATTGTCTTGACACTTAGACCCCCAAGATTTCAATAGCGCCTCACTTAAAAGATGACATTATTTTTGATTCAAATGAACTTTTATGGTGCAGAAGCCGCATGGTGCCTGTGCCTACAGTGTATGTATTTGTCAGTGTGTCTCTATCTGCATTTCTGTCTCTTGCTGGCCGCCAGCCTGTGTGATGATGTCAGCCTGTCTGTGATGTAAGAGAGACATTGTGATATCATCACATACTGTAGGCAGGATGGCAGGTGTAAAGCTTCTAAAAGAGAGAGGGAGGGAGAGAGGTAGAGGAGAGAGAGGGAGAAAGAGGGAGAGAGAGAGCAAGCAGGAGAAAGAGGGAGAGAGAGAGCAAGCAGCTCCTCCCTCCCATGCAAATGACTGGAGGCAGAGGAGTAGAGGGACAGAAGCCTGTGCTGCTTGTAATGGGACAGGATTTGGGGTGCTGTTTCATGCTCTATCTCCCTCCCTCCCACTGTCTCAGGTGCAGAAAGTTTTCAAGGGAGAGAGGAAAGGAAGAGGAAAATGGAAGCTGAGGAGAGCTGGTCCTGTCCCTCTTGTTGGTAAAGAGGGGGCATCCAGAAAGAGGTAAGGAGATAGTTTTATTTTAATTCAAGAAGGAGTGCCTGGTGGCGTAGCTGGTGTGCTCTGTCACACTACAGACCCCTCCCTGTGTGTGTGTGTGCGTGCGTGCGTGCGTGCGTGCGTGCGTGCGTGCGTGCGTCTGCAGGGGGTATCTGTCCCATCCATAGATATCAGGGGTACTGCAGCTGCTGCTGCTGTTCAAACTTTTGCTTTAGGCCCATTCCTTTGATGTTAATAAGCGTTTCTAGTACAATCTTTTTCGCTCTGTTCACCCACATCTTTACATTACCTCGTGTGTGTGTGTGTGTGTGTGTGTGTATGTGTATGTGTGTGTACGTGTGTATAGCATGTGTTTGAAACACTATACTGTATCTGCATAGAAAAAAAGCCTTCTTTTAGTAATGTACAGTTCAAATACTGTATGAACATGACCCCATCTCATCTCATCCCCCTGACTCTGGATACAAAACATTCATGTATTCGTTTGCAACTTTTCATACAATTTGCTTGCACCATTTCAGAGAAATTAAATATTTAAAATGGAAATAAATTGGTAACTGCAGTAACAAACAACACTGTACATGCTAATAGTACATCCATGTAAGCAGTACATACATGCTCAGGAGTTGTTTTTTTGGATCGGTATATACTTGTCATTATCCACTTCAACCATTTTAATTCCCCCCTTTTAAATTATTGTACTGGTTGATGTGTATGTATATATATATATATATATATATATATATATATATATATATATATATATATATAGATATATATAGATATATATCTATATATCTATATATATATATATATATATATTTCAACCATTATCACCTACAGTACAGTAGCATACAGTGCTCCCACTGCAGCAAGGGATTCTGGGAAATGACATGCAATGTTTACTCGCTCATCCCACAACGTGGCGGTATCAAATATAGCGTTTTCCCAGTTATTATATCCCTGCAGGATGTAGGATAATCCCAGCCAAACCCACATACTTACTACATTCCCGTTATGTCACATGTATTATTTCCTGTGAAGGAAGCGCTATGTATATTCCCATTATGGTCACAAATTGGACGATACTGTATTTCCATTATGTCTCCTATTATTTTCCCATGATATCTCATAGAATACTGTCATCCAAAACCACATCATTATTGAATGATTGAAAATGATGCTCCGTTTTATGTCAAGATTGTCTTGACACTTAGACCCCCAAGATTTCAATAGCGCCTCACTTAAAAGATGACATTATTTTTGATTCAAATGAACTTTTATGGTGCAGAAGCCGCATGGTGCCTGTGCCTACAGTGTATGTATTTGTCAGTGTGTCTCTATCTGCATTTCTGTCTCTTGCTGGCCGCCAGCCTGTGTGATGATGTCAGCCTGTCTGTGATGTAAGAGAGACATTGTGATATCATCACATACTGTAGGCAGGATGGCAGGTGTAAAGCTTCTAAAAGAGAGAGGGAGGGAGAGAGGTAGAGGAGAGAGAGGGAGAAAGAGGGAGAGAGAGAGCAAGCAGCTCCTCCCTCCCATGCAAATGACTGGAGGCAGAGGAGTAGAGGGACAGAAGCCTGTGCTGCTTGTAATGGGACAGGATTTGGGGTGCTGTTTCATGCTCTATCTCCCTCCCTCCCACTGTCTCAGGTGCAGAAAGTTTTCAAGGGAGAGAGGAAAGGAAGAGGAAAATGGAAGCTGAGGAGAGCTGGTCCTGTCCCTCTTGTTGGTAAAGAGGGGGCATCCAGAAAGAGGTAAGGAGATAGTTTTATTTTAATTCAAGAAGGAGTGCCTGGTGGCGTAGCTGGTGTGCTCTGTCACACTACAGACCCCTCCCTGTGTGTGTGCGTGCGTGCGTGCGTGCGTGCGTGCGTCTGCAGGGGGTATCTGTCCCATCCATAGATATCAGGGGTACTGCAGCTGCTGCTGCTGTTCAAACTTTTGCTTTAGGCCCATTCCTTTGATGTTAATAAGCGTTTCTAGTACAATCTTTTTCGCTCTGTTCACCCACATCTTTACATTACCTCGTGTGTGTGTGTGTGTGTGTGTGTGTGTGTGTATGTGTATGTGTGTGTACGTGTGTATAGCATGTGTTTGAAACACTATACTGTATCTGCATAGAAAAAAAGCCTTCTTTTAGTAATGTACAGTTCAAATACTGTATGAACATGACCCCATCTCATCTCATCCCCCTGACTCTGGATACAAAACATTCATGTATTCGTTTGCAACTTTTCATACAATTTGCTTGCACCATTTCAGAGAAATTAAATATTTAAAATGGAAATAAATTGGTAACTGCAGTAACAAACAACACTGTACATGCTAATAGTACATCCATGTAAGCAGTACATACATGCTCAGGAGTTGTTTTTTTGGATCGGTATATACTTGTCATTATCCACTTCAACCATTTTAATTCCCCCCTTTTAAATTATTGTACTGGTTGATGTGTATGTATATATATATATATATATATATATATATAGATATATATCTATAGATCTATATATATATATATATATATATATATATATATTTCAACCATTATCACCTACAGTACAGTAGCATACAGTGCTCCCACTGCAGCAAGGGATTCTGGGAAATGACATGCAATGTTTACTCGCTCATCCCACAACGTGGCGGTATCAAATATAGCGTTTTCCCAGTTATTATATCCCTGCAGGATGTAGGATAATCCCAGCCAAACCCACATACTTACTACATTCCCGTTATGTCACATGTATTATTTCCTGTGAAGGAAGCGCTATGTATATTCCCATTATGGTCACAAATTGGACGATACTGTATTTCCATTATGTCTCCTATTATTTTCCCATGATATCTCATAGAATACTGTCATCCAAAACCACATCATTATTGAATGATTGAAAATGATGCTCCGTTTTATGTCAAGATTGTCTTGACACTTAGACCCCCAAGATTTCAATAGCGCCTCACTTAAAAGATGACATTATTTTTGATTCAAATGAACTTTTATGGTGCAGAAGCCGCATGGTGCCTGTGCCTACAGTGTATGTATTTGTCAGTGTGTCTCTATCTGCATTTCTGTCTCTTGCTGGCCGCCAGCCTGTGTGATGATGTCAGCCTGTCTGTGATGTAAGAGAGACATTGTGATATCATCACATACTGTAGGCAGGATGGCAGGTGTAAAGCTTCTAAAAGAGAGAGGGAGGGAGAGAGGTAGAGGAGAGAGAGGGAGAAAGAGGGAGAGAGAGAGCAAGCAGCTCCTCCCTCCCATGCAAATGACTGGAGGCAGAGGAGTAGAGGGACAGAAGCCTGTGCTGCTTGTAATGGGACAGGATTTGGGGTCCTGTTTCATGCTCTATCTCCCTCCCTCCCACTGTCTCAGGTGCAGAAAGTTTTCAAGGGAGAGAGGAAAGGAAGAGGAAAATGGAAGCTGAGGAGAGCTGGTCCTGTCCCTCTTGTTGGTAAAGAGGGGGCATCCAGAAAGAGGTAAGGAGATAGTTTTATTTTAATTCAAGAAGGAGTGCCTGGTGGCGTAGCTGGTGTGCTCTGTCACACAACAGACCCCTCCCTGTGTGTGTGTGTGTGTGCGTGCGTGCGTGCGTCTGCAGGGGGTATCTGTCCCATCCATAGATATCAGGGGTACTGCAGCTGCTGCTGCTGTTCAAACTTTTGCTTTAGGCCCATTCCTTTGATGTTAATAAGCGTTTCTAGTACAATCTTTTTCGCTCTGTTCACCCACATCTTTACATTACCTCGTGTGTGTGTGTGTGTGTGTGTGTGTGTATGTGTATGTGTGTGTACGTGTGTATAGCATGTGTTTGAAACACTATACTGTATCTGCATAGAAAAAAAGCCTTCTTTTAGTAATGTACAGTTCAAATACTGTATGAACATGACCCCATCTCATCTCATCCCCCTGACTCTGGATACAAAACATTCATGTATTCGTTTGCAACTTTTCATACAATTTGCTTGCACCATTTCAGAGAAATTAAATATTTAAAATGGAAATAAATTGGTAACTGCAGTAACAAACAACACTGTACATGCTAATAGTACATCCATGTAAGCAGTACATACATGCTCAGGAGTTGTTTTTTTGGATCGGTATATACTTGTCATTATCCACTTCAACCATTTTAATTCCCCCCTTTTAAATTATTGTACTGGTTGATGTGTATGTATATATATATATATATATATATATATATATATATATATATATATATATATATATATATATATATAGATATATATCTATATATATATATATATATATTTCAACCATTATCACCTACAGTACAGTAGCATACAGTGCTCCCACTGCAGCAAGGGATTCTGGGAAATGACATGCAATGTTTACTCGCTCATCCCACAACGTGGCGGTATCAAATATAGCGTTTTCCCAGTTATTATATCCCTGCAGGATGTAGGATAATCCCAGCCAAACCCACATACTTACTACATTCCCGTTATGTCACATGTATTATTTCCTGTGAAGGAAGCGCTATGTATATTCCCATTATGGTCACAAATTGGACGATACTGTATTTCCATTATGTCTCCTATTATTTTCCCATGATATCTCATAGAATACTGTCATCCAAAACCACATCATTATTGAATGATTGAAAATGATGCTCCGTTTTATGTCAAGATTGTCTTGACACTTAGACCCCCAAGATTTCAATAGCGCCTCACTTAAAAGATGACATTATTTTTGATTCAAATGAACTTTTATGGTGCAGAAGCCGCATGGTGCCTGTGCCTACAGTGTATGTATTTGTCAGTGTGTCTCTATCTGCATTTCTGTCTCTTGCTGGCCGCCAGCCTGTGTGATGATGTCAGCCTGTCTGTGATGTAAGAGAGACATTGTGATATCATCACATACTGTAGGCAGGATGGCAGGTGTAAAGCTTCTAAAAGAGAGAGGGAGGGAGAGAGGTAGAGGAGAGAGAGGGAGAAAGAGGGAGAGAGAGAGCAAGCAGCTCCTCCCTCCCATGCAAATGACTGGAGGCAGAGGAGTAGAGGGACAGAAGCCTGTGCTGCTTGTAATGGGACAGGATTTGGGGTGCTGTTTCATGCTCTATCTCCCTCCCTCCCACTGTCTCAGGTGCAGAAAGTTTTCAAGGGAGAGAGGAAAGGAAGAGGAAAATGGAAGCTGAGGAGAGCTGGTCCTGTCCCTCTTGTTGGTAAAGAGGGGGCATCCAGAAAGAGGTAAGGAGATAGTTTTATTTTAATTCAAGAAGGAGTGCCTGGTGGCGTAGCTGGTGTGCTCTGTCACACTACAGACCCCTCCCTGTGTGTGTGTGTGCGTGCGTGCGTGCGTGCGTGCGTGCGTGCGTGCGTGCGTGCGTCTGCAGGGGGTATCTGTCCCATCCATAGATATCAGGGGTACTGCAGCTGCTGCTGCTGTTCAAACTTTTGCTTTAGGCCCATTCCTTTGATGTTAATAAGCGTTTCTAGTACAATCTTTTTCGCTCTGTTCACCCACATCTTTACATTACCTCGTGTGTGTGTGTGTGTGTGTGTGTGTGTGTGTGTATGTGTATGTGTGTGTACGTGTGTATAGCATGTGTTTGAAACACTATACTGTATCTGCATAGAAAAAAAGCCTTCTTTTAGTAATGTACAGTTCAAATACTGTATGAACATGACCCCATCTCATCTCATCCCCCTGACTCTGGATACAAAACATTCATGTATTCGTTTGCAACTTTTCATACAATTTGCTTGCACCATTTCAGAGAAATTAAATATTTAAAATGGAAATAAATTGGTAACTGCAGTAACAAACAACACTGTACATGCTAATAGTACATCCATGTAAGCAGTACATACATGCTCAGGAGTTGTTTTTTTGGATCGGTATATACTTGTCATTATCCACTTCAACCATTTTAATTCCCCCCTTTTAAATTATTGTACTGGTTGATGTGTATGTATATATATATATATATATATATATATATATATATATATATATATATATATATATATATAGATATATATCTATATATATATATATATATATTTCAACCATTATCACCTACAGTACAGTAGCATACAGTGCTCCCACTGCAGCAAGGGATTCTGGGAAATGACATGCAATGTTTACTCGCTCATCCCACAACGTGGCGGTATCAAATATAGCGTTTTCCCAGTTATTATATCCCTGCAGGATGTAGGATAATCCCAGCCAAACCCACATACTTACTACATTCCCGTTATGTCACATGTATTATTTCCTGTGAAGGAAGCGCTATGTATATTCCCATTATGGTCACAAATTGGACGATACTGTATTTCCATTATGTCTCCTATTATTTTCCCATGATATCTCATAGAATACTGTCATCCAAAACCACATCATTATTGAATGATTGAAAATGATGCTCCGTTTTATGTCAAGATTGTCTTGACACTTAGACCCCCAAGATTTCAATAGCGCCTCACTTAAAAGATGACATTATTTTTGATTCAAATGAACTTTTATGGTGCAGAAGCCGCATGGTGCCTGTGCCTACAGTGTATGTATTTGTCAGTGTGTCTCTATCTGCATTTCTGTCTCTTGCTGGCCGCCAGCCTGTGTGATGATGTCAGCCTGTCTGTGATGTAAGAGAGACATTGTGATATCATCACATACTGTAGGCAGGATGGCAGGTGTAAAGCTTCTAAAAGAGAGAGGGAGGGAGAGAGGTAGAGGAGAGAGAGGGAGAAAGAGGGAGAGAGAGAGCAAGCAGCTCCTCCCTCCCATGCAAATGACTGGAGGCAGAGGAGTAGAGGGACAGAAGCCTGTGCTGCTTGTAATGGGACAGGATTTGGGGTGCTGTTTCATGCTCTATCTCCCTCCCTCCCACTGTCTCAGGTGCAGAAAGTTTTCAAGGGAGAGAGGAAAGGAAGAGGAAAATGGAAGCTGAGGAGAGCTGGTCCTGTCCCTCTTGTTGGTAAAGAGGGGGCATCCAGAAAGAGGTAAGGAGATAGTTTTATTTTAATTCAAGAAGGAGTGCCTGGTGGCGTAGCTGGTGTGCTCTGTCACACTACAGACCCCTCCCTGTGTGTGTGTGTGTGTGCGCGTGCGTGCGTGCGTGCGTGCGTGCGTGCGTCTGCAGGGGGTATCTGTCCCATCCATAGATATCAGGGGTACTGCAGCTGCTGCTGCTGTTCAAACTTTTGCTTTAGGCCCATTCCTTTGATGTTAATAAGCGTTTCTAGTACAATCTTTTTCGCTCTGTTCACCCACATCTTTACATTACCTCGTGTGTGTGTGTGTGTGTGTATGTGTATGTGTGTGTACGTGTGTATAGCATGTGTTTGAAACACTATACTGTATCTGCATAGAAAAAAAGCCTTCTTTTAGTAATGTACAGTTCAAATACTGTATGAACATGACCCCATCTCATCTCATCCCCCTGACTCTGGATACAAAACATTCATGTATTCGTTTGCAACTTTTCATACAATTTGCTTGCACCATTTCAGAGAAATTAAATATTTAAAATGGAAATAAATTGGTAACTGCAGTAACAAACAACACTGTACATGCTAATAGTACATCCATGTAAGCAGTACATACATGCTCAGGAGTTGTTTTTTTGGATCGGTATATACTTGTCATTATCCACTTCAACCATTTTAATTCCCCCCTTTTAAATTATTGTACTGGTTGATGTGTATGTATATATATATATATATATATATATATATATATATATATATATATATATATATATATATATATATATAGATATATATCTATATATATATATATATATATTTCAACCATTATCACCTACAGTACAGTAGCATACAGTGCTCCCACTGCAGCAAGGGATTCTGGGAAATGACATGCAATGTTTACTCGCTCATCCCACAACGTGGCGGTATCAAATATAGCGTTTTCCCAGTTATTATATCCCTGCAGGATGTAGGATAATCCCAGCCAAACCCACATACTTACTACATTCCCGTTATGTCACATGTATTATTTCCTGTGAAGGAAGCGCTATGTATATTCCCATTATGGTCACAAATTGGACGATACTGTATTTCCATTATGTCTCCTATTATTTTCCCATGATATCTCATAGAATACTGTCATCCAAAACCACATCATTATTGAATGATTGAAAATGATGCTCCGTTTTATGTCAAGATTGTCTTGACACTTAGACCCCCAAGATTTCAATAGCGCCTCACTTAAAAGATGACATTATTTTTGATTCAAATGAACTTTTATGGTGCAGAAGCCGCATGGTGCCTGTGCCTACAGTGTATGTATTTGTCAGTGTGTCTCTATCTGCATTTCTGTCTCTTGCTGGCCGCCAGCCTGTGTGATGATGTCAGCCTGTCTGTGATGTAAGAGAGACATTGTGATATCATCACATACTGTAGGCAGGATGGCAGGTGTAAAGCTTCTAAAAGAGAGAGGGAGGGAGAGAGGTAGAGGAGAGAGAGGGAGAAAGAGGGAGAGAGAGAGCAAGCAGCTCCTCCCTCCCATGCAAATGACTGGAGGCAGAGGAGTAGAGGGACAGAAGCCTGTGCTGCTTGTAATGGGACAGGATTTGGGGTGCTGTTTCATGCTCTATCTCCCTCCCTCCCACTGTCTCAGGTGCAGAAAGTTTTCAAGGGAGAGAGGAAAGGAAGAGGAAAATGGAAGCTGAGGAGAGCTGGTCCTGTCCCTCTTGTTGGTAAAGAGGGGGCATCCAGAAAGAGGTAAGGAGATAGTTTTATTTTAATTCAAGAAGGAGTGCCTGGTGGCGTAGCTGGTGTGCTCTGTCACACTACAGACCCCTCCCTGTGTGTGTGTGTGTGTGCGCGTGCGTGCGTGCGTGCGTGCGTGCGTGCGTGCGTCTGCAGGGGGTATCTGTCCCATCCATAGATATCAGGGGTACTGCAGCTGCTGCTGCTGTTCAAACTTTTGCTTTAGGCCCATTCCTTTGATGTTAATAAGCGTTTCTAGTACAATCTTTTTCGCTCTGTTCACCCACATCTTTACATTACCTCGTGTGTGTGTGTGTGTGTGTATGTGTATGTGTGTGTACGTGTGTATAGCATGTGTTTGAAACACTATACTGTATCTGCATAGAAAAAAAGCCTTCTTTTAGTAATGTACAGTTCAAATACTGTATGAACATGACCCCATCTCATCTCATCCCCCTGACTCTGGATACAAAACATTCATGTATTCGTTTGCAACTTTTCATACAATTTGCTTGCACCATTTCAGAGAAATTAAATATTTAAAATGGAAATAAATTGGTAACTGCAGTAACAAACAACACTGTACATGCTAATAGTACATCCATGTAAGCAGTACATACATGCTCAGGAGTTGTTTTTTTGGATCGGTATATACTTGTCATTATCCACTTCAACCATTTTAATTCCCCCCTTTTAAATTATTGTACTGGTTGATGTGTATGTATATATATATATATATATATATATATATATATATATATATATATATATATATATATAGATATATATCTATATATATATATATATATATTTCAACCATTATCACCTACAGTACAGTAGCATACAGTGCTCCCACTGCAGCAAGGGATTCTGGGAAATGACATGCAATGTTTACTCGCTCATCCCACAACGTGGCGGTATCAAATATAGCGTTTTCCCAGTTATTATATCCCTGCAGGATGTAGGATAATCCCAGCCAAACCCACATACTTACTACATTCCCGTTATGTCACATGTATTATTTCCTGTGAAGGAAGCGCTATGTATATTCCCATTATGGTCACAAATTGGACGATACTGTATTTCCATTATGTCTCCTATTATTTTCCCATGATATCTCATAGAATACTGTCATCCAAAACCACATCATTATTGAATGATTGAAAATGATGCTCCGTTTTATGTCAAGATTGTCTTGACACTTAGACCCCCAAGATTTCAATAGCGCCTCACTTAAAAGATGACATTATTTTTGATTCAAATGAACTTTTATGGTGCAGAAGCCGCATGGTGCCTGTGCCTACAGTGTATGTATTTGTCAGTGTGTCTCTATCTGCATTTCTGTCTCTTGCTGGCCGCCAGCCTGTGTGATGATGTCAGCCTGTCTGTGATGTAAGAGAGACATTGTGATATCATCACATACTGTAGGCAGGATGGCAGGTGTAAAGCTTCTAAAAGAGAGAGGGAGGGAGAGAGGTAGAGGAGAGAGAGGGAGAAAGAGGGAGAGAGAGAGCAAGCAGCTCCTCCCTCCCATGCAAATGACTGGAGGCAGAGGAGTAGAGGGACAGAAGCCTGTGCTGCTTGTAATGGGACAGGATTTGGGGTGCTGTTTCATGCTCTATCTCCCTCCCTCCCACTGTCTCAGGTGCAGAAAGTTTTCAAGGGAGAGAGGAAAGGAAGAGGAAAATGGAAGCTGAGGAGAGCTGGTCCTGTCCCTCTTGTTGGTAAAGAGGGGGCATCCAGAAAGAGGTAAGGAGATAGTTTTATTTTAATTCAAGAAGGAGTGCCTGGTGGCGTAGCTGGTGTGCTCTGTCACACTACAGACCCCTCCCTGTGTGTGTGTGTGCGTGCGTGCGTGCGTGCGTGCGTGCGTGCGTCTGCAGGGGGTATCTGTCCCATCCATAGATATCAGGGGTACTGCAGCTGCTGCTGCTGTTCAAACTTTTGCTTTAGGCCCATTCCTTTGATGTTAATAAGCGTTTCTAGTACAATCTTTTTCGCTCTGTTCACCCACATCTTTACATTACCTCGTGTGTGTGTGTGTGTGTGTGTGTGTGTGTGTGTGTATGTGTATGTGTGTGTACGTATATAGCATGTGTTTGAAACACTATACTGTATCTGCATAGAAAAAAAGCCTTCTTTTAGTAATGTACAGTTCAAATACTGTATGAACATGACCCCATCTCATCTCATCCCCCTGACTCTGGATACAAAACATTCATGTATTCGTTTGCAACTTTTCATACAATTTGCTTGCACCATTTCAGAGAAATTAAATATTTAAAATGGAAATAAATTGGTAACTGCAGTAACAAACAACACTGTACATGCTAATAGTACATCCATGTAAGCAGTACATACATGCTCAGGAGTTGTTTTTTTGGATCGGTATATACTTGTCATTATCCACTTCAACCATTTTAATTCCCCCCTTTTAAATTATTGTACTGGTTGATGTGTATGTATATATATATATATATATATATATATATATATATATATATATATATATATATATATATATATATAGATATATATCTATATATATATATATATATATTTCAACCATTATCACCTACAGTACAGTAGCATACAGTGCTCCCACTGCAGCAAGGGATTCTGGGAAATGACATGCAATGTTTACTCGCTCATCCCACAACGTGGCGGTATCAAATATAGCGTTTTCCCAGTTATTATATCCCTGCAGGATGTAGGATAATCCCAGCCAAACCCACATACTTACTACATTCCCGTTATGTCACATGTATTATTTCCTGTGAAGGAAGCGCTATGTATATTCCCATTATGGTCACAAATTGGACGATACTGTATTTCCATTATGTCTCCTATTATTTTCCCATGATATCTCATAGAATACTGTCATCCAAAACCACATCATTATTGAATGATTGAAAATGATGCTCCGTTTTATGTCAAGATTGTCTTGACACTTAGACCCCCAAGATTTCAATAGCGCCTCACTTAAAAGATGACATTATTTTTGATTCAAATGAACTTTTATGGTGCAGAAGCCGCATGGTGCCTGTGCCTACAGTGTATGTATTTGTCAGTGTGTCTCTATCTGCATTTCTGTCTCTTGCTGGCCGCCAGCCTGTGTGATGATGTCAGCCTGTCTGTGATGTAAGAGAGACATTGTGATATCATCACATACTGTAGGCAGGATGGCAGGTGTAAAGCTTCTAAAAGAGAGAGGGAGGGAGAGAGGTAGAGGAGAGAGAGGGAGAAAGAGGGAGAGAGAGAGCAAGCAGCTCCTCCCTCCCATGCAAATGACTGGAGGCAGAGGAGTAGAGGGACAGAAGCCTGTGCTGCTTGTAATGGGACAGGATTTGGGGTGCTGTTTCATGCTCTATCTCCCTCCCTCCCACTGTCTCAGGTGCAGAAAGTTTTCAAGGGAGAGAGGAAAGGAAGAGGAAAATGGAAGCTGAGGAGAGCTGGTCCTGTCCCTCTTGTTGGTAAAGAGGGGGCATCCAGAAAGAGGTAAGGAGATAGTTTTATTTTAATTCAAGAAGGAGTGCCTGGTGGCGTAGCTGGTGTGCTCTGTCACACTACAGACCCCTCCCTGTGTGTGTGTGTGCGTGCGTGCGTGCGTGCGTGCGTGCGTGCGTGCGTCTGCAGGGGGTATCTGTCCCATCCATAGATATCAGGGGTACTGCAGCTGCTGCTGCTGTTCAAACTTTTGCTTTAGGCCCATTCCTTTGATGTTAATAAGCGTTTCTAGTACAATCTTTTTCGCTCTGTTCACCCACATCTTTACATTACCTCGTGTGTGTGTGTGTGTGTGTGTGTGTGTGTGTATGTGTATGTGTGTGTACGTGTGTATAGCATGTGTTTGAAACACTATACTGTATCTGCATAGAAAAAAAGCCTTCTTTTAGTAATGTACAGTTCAAATACTGTATGAACATGACCCCATCTCATCTCATCCCCTGACTCTGGATACAAAACATTCATGTATTCGTTTGCAACTTTTCATACAATTTGCTTGCACCATTTCAGAGAAATTAAATATTTAAAATGGAAATAAATTGGTAACTGCAGTAACAAACAACACTGTACATGCTAATAGTACATCCATGTAAGCAGTACATACATGCTCAGGAGTTGTTTTTTTGGATCGGTATATACTTGTCATTATCCACTTCAACCATTTTAATTCCCCCCTTTTAAATTATTGTACTGGTTGATGTGTATGTATATATATATATATATATATATATATATATATATATATATATATATATATATATATATATATATAGATATATATCTATATATATATATATATATATTTCAACCATTATCACCTACAGTACAGTAGCATACAGTGCTCCCACTGCAGCAAGGATTCTGGAAATGACATGCAATGTTTACTCGCTCATCCCACAACGTGGCGGTATCAAATATAGCGTTTTCCCAGTTATTATATCCCTGCAGGATGTAGGATAATCCAGCCAAACCCACATACTTACTACACATTCCCGTTATGTCACATGTATTATTTCCTGTGAAGGAAGCGCTATGTATATTCCCATTATGGTCACAAATTGGACGATACTGTATTTCCATTATGTCTCCTATTATTTTCCCATGATATCTCATAGAATACTGTCATCCAAAACCACATCATTATTGAATGATTGAAAATGATGCTCCGTTTTATGTCAAGATTGTCTTGACACTTAGACCCCCAAGATTTCAATAGCGCCTCACTTAAAAGATGACATTATTTTTGATTCAAATGAACTTTTATGGTGCAGAAGCCGCATGGTGCCTGTGCCTACAGTGTATGTATTTGTCAGTGTGTCTCTATCTGCATTTCTGTCTCTTGCTGGCCGCCAGCCTGTGTGATGATGTCAGCCTGTCTGTGATGTAAGAGAGACATTGTGATATCATCACATACTGTAGGCAGGATGGCAGGTGTAAAGCTTCTAAAAGAGAGAGGGAGGGAGAGAGGTAGAGGAGAGAGAGGGAGAAAGAGGGAGAGAGAGAGCAAGCAGCTCCTCCCTCCCATGCAAATGACTGGAGGCAGAGGAGTAGAGGGACAGAAGCCTGTGCTGCTTGTAATGGGACAGGATTTGGGGTGCTGTTTCATGCTCTATCTCCCTCCCTCCCACTGTCTCAGGTGCAGAAAGTTTTCAAGGGAGAGAGGAAAGGAAGAGGAAAATGGAAGCTGAGGAGAGCTGGTCCTGTCCCTCTTGTTGGTAAAGAGGGGGCATCCAGAAAGAGGTAAGGAGATAGTTTTATTTTAATTCAAGAAGGAGTGCCTGGTGGCGTAGCTGGTGTGCTCTGTCACACTACAGACCCCTCCCTGTGTGTGTGCGTGCGTGCGTGCGTGCGTGCGTGCGTGCGTCTGCAGGGGGTATCTGTCCCATCCATAGATATCAGGGGTACTGCAGCTGCTGCTGCTGTTCAAACTTTTGCTTTAGGCCCATTCCTTTGATGTTAATAAGCGTTTCTAGTACAATCTTTTTCGCTCTGTTCACCCACATCTTTACATTACCTCGTGTGTGTGTGTGTGTGTGTGTGTGTGTGTGTATGTGTATGTGTGTGTACGTGTGTATAGCATGTGTTTGAAACACTATACTGTATCTGCATAGAAAAAAAGCCTTCTTTTAGTAATGTACAGTTCAAATACTGTATGAACATGACCCCATCTCATCTCATCCCCCTGACTCTGGATACAAAACATTCATGTATTCGTTTGCAACTTTTCATACAATTTGCTTGCACCATTTCAGAGAAATTAAATATTTAAAATGGAAATAAATTGGTAACTGCAGTAACAAACAACACTGTACATGCTAATAGTACATCCATGTAAGCAGTACATACATGCTCAGGAGTTGTTTTTTTGGATCGGTATATACTTGTCATTATCCACTTCAACCATTTTAATTCCCCCCTTTTAAATTATTGTACTGGTTGATGTGTATGTATATATATATATATATATATATATATATATATATATATATATATATATATATATATATATATAGATATATATCTATATATATATATATATATATTTCAACCATTATCACCTACAGTACAGTAGCATACAGTGCTCCCACTGCAGCAAGGGATTCTGGGAAATGACATGCAATGTTTACTCGCTCATCCCACAACGTGGCGGTATCAAATATAGCGTTTTCCCAGTTATTATATCCCTGCAGGATGTAGGATAATCCCAGCCAAACCCACATACTTACTACATTCCCGTTATGTCACATGTATTATTTCCTGTGAAGGAAGCGCTATGTATATTCCCATTATGGTCACAAATTGGACGATACTGTATTTCCATTATGTCTCCTATTATTTTCCCATGATATCTCATAGAATACTGTCATCCAAAACCACATCATTATTGAATGATTGAAAATGATGCTCCGTTTTATGTCAAGATTGTCTTGACACTTAGACCCCCAAGATTTCAATAGCGCCTCACTTAAAAGATGACATTATTTTTGATTCAAATGAACTTTTATGGTGCAGAAGCCGCATGGTGCCTGTGCCTACAGTGTATGTATTTGTCAGTGTGTCTCTATCTGCATTTCTGTCTCTTGCTGGCCGCCAGCCTGTGTGATGATGTCAGCCTGTCTGTGATGTAAGAGAGACATTGTGATATCATCACATACTGTAGGCAGGATGGCAGGTGTAAAGCTTCTAAAAGAGAGAGGGAGGGAGAGAGGTAGAGGAGAGAGAGGGAGAAAGAGGGAGAGAGAGAGCAAGCAGCTCCTCCCTCCCATGCAAATGACTGGAGGCAGAGGAGTAGAGGGACAGAAGCCTGTGCTGCTTGTAATGGGACAGGATTTGGGGTGCTGTTTCATGCTCTATCTCCCTCCCTCCCACTGTCTCAGGTGCAGAAAGTTTTCAAGGGAGAGAGGAAAGGAAGAGGAAAATGGAAGCTGAGGAGAGCTGGTCCTGTCCCTCTTGTTGGTAAAGAGGGGGCATCCAGAAAGAGGTAAGGAGATAGTTTTATTTTAATTCAAGAAGGAGTGCCTGGTGGCGTAGCTGGTGTGCTCTGTCACACTACAGACCCCTCCCTGTGTGTGTGTGTGTGTGCGTGCGTGCGTGCGTGCGTGCGTGCGTGCGTGCGTGCGTGCGTCTGCAGGGGGTATCTGTCCCATCCATAGATATCAGGGGTACTGCAGCTGCTGCTGCTGTTCAAACTTTTGCTTTAGGCCCATTCCTTTGATGTTAATAAGCGTTTCTAGTACAATCTTTTTCGCTCTGTTCACCCACATCTTTACATTACCTCGTGTGTGTGTGTGTGTGTGTGTGTGTGTGTGTATGTGTATGTGTGTGTACGTGTGTATAGCATGTGTTTGAAACACTATACTGTATCTGCATAGAAAAAAAGCCTTCTTTTAGTAATGTACAGTTCAAATACTGTATGAACATGACCCCATCTCATCTCATCCCCCTGACTCTGGATACAAAACATTCATGTATTCGTTTGCAACTTTTCATACAATTTGCTTGCACCATTTCAGAGAAATTAAATATTTAAAATGGAAATAAATTGGTAACTGCAGTAACAAACAACACTGTACATGCTAATAGTACATCCATGTAAGCAGTACATACATGCTCAGGAGTTGTTTTTTTGGATCGGTATATACTTGTCATTATCCACTTCAACCATTTTAATTCCCCCCTTTTAAATTATTGTACTGGTTGATGTGTATGTATATATATATATATATATATATATATATATATATATATATATATATATATATATAGATATATATCTATATATATATATATATATATTTCAACCATTATCACCTACAGTACAGTAGCATACAGTGCTCCCACTGCAGCAAGGGATTCTGGGAAATGACATGCAATGTTTACTCGCTCATCCCACAACGTGGCGGTATCAAATATAGCGTTTTCCCAGTTATTATATCCCTGCAGGATGTAGGATAATCCCAGCCAAACCCACATACTTACTACATTCCCGTTATGTCACATGTATTATTTCCTGTGAAGGAAGCGCTATGTATATTCCCATTATGGTCACAAATTGGACGATACTGTATTTCCATTATGTCTCCTATTATTTTCCCATGATATCTCATAGAATACTGTCATCCAAAACCACATCATTATTGAATGATTGAAAATGATGCTCCGTTTTATGTCAAGATTGTCTTGACACTTAGACCCCCAAGATTTCAATAGCGCCTCACTTAAAAGATGACATTATTTTTGATTCAAATGAACTTTTATGGTGCAGAAGCCGCATGGTGCCTGTGCCTACAGTGTATGTATTTGTCAGTGTGTCTCTATCTGCATTTCTGTCTCTTGCTGGCCGCCAGCCTGTGTGATGATGTCAGCCTGTCTGTGATGTAAGAGAGACATTGTGATATCATCACATACTGTAGGCAGGATGGCAGGTGTAAAGCTTCTAAAAGAGAGAGGGAGGGAGAGAGGTAGAGGAGAGAGAGGGAGAAAGAGGGAGAGAGAGAGCAAGCAGCTCCTCCCTCCCATGCAAATGACTGGAGGCAGAGGAGTAGAGGGACAGAAGCCTGTGCTGCTTGTAATGGGACAGGATTTGGGGTGCTGTTTCATGCTCTATCTCCCTCCCTCCCACTGTCTCAGGTGCAGAAAGTTTTCAAGGGAGAGAGGAAAGGAAGAGGAAAATGGAAGCTGAGGAGAGCTGGTCCTGTCCCTCTTGTTGGTAAAGAGGGGGCATCCAGAAAGAGGTAAGGAGATAGTTTTATTTTAATTCAAGAAGGAGTGCCTGGTGGCGTAGCTGGTGTGCTCTGTCACACTACAGACCCCTCCCTGTGTGTGTGCGTGCGTGCGTGCGTGCGTGCGTGCGTGCGTCTGCAGGGGGTATCTGTCCCATCCATAGATATCAGGGGTACTGCAGCTGCTGCTGCTGTTCAAACTTTTGCTTTAGGCCCATTCCTTTGATGTTAATAAGCGTTTCTAGTACAATCTTTTTCGCTCTGTTCACCCACATCTTTACATTACCTCGTGTGTGTGTGTGTGTGTGTGTGTGTGTGTGTATGTGTATGTGTGTGTACGTGTGTATAGCATGTGTTTGAAACACTATACTGTATCTGCATAGAAAAAAAGCCTTCTTTTAGTAATGTACAGTTCAAATACTGTATGAACATGACCCCATCTCATCTCATCCCCCTGACTCTGGATACAAAACATTCATGTATTCGTTTGCAACTTTTCATACAATTTGCTTGCACCATTTCAGAGAAATTAAATATTTAAAATGGAAATAAATTGGTAACTGCAGTAACAAACAACACTGTACATGCTAATAGTACATCCATGTAAGCAGTACATACATGCTCAGGAGTTGTTTTTTTGGATCGGTATATACTTGTCATTATCCACTTCAACCATTTTAATTCCCCCCTTTTAAATTATTGTACTGGTTGATGTGTATGTATATATATATATATATATATATATATATATATATATATATATATATATATATATATATAGATATATATCTATATATATATATATATATATTTCAACCATTATCACCTACAGTACAGTAGCATACAGTGCTCCCACTGCAGCAAGGGATTCTGGGAAATGACATGCAATGTTTACTCGCTCATCCCACAACGTGGCGGTATCAAATATAGCGTTTTCCCAGTTATTATATCCCTGCAGGATGTAGGATAATCCCAGCCAAACCCACATACTTACTACATTCCCGTTATGTCACATGTATTATTTCCTGTGAAGGAAGCGCTATGTATATTCCCATTATGGTCACAAATTGGACGATACTGTATTTCCATTATGTCTCCTATTATTTTCCCATGATATCTCATAGAATACTGTCATCCAAAACCACATCATTATTGAATGATTGAAAATGATGCTCCGTTTTATGTCAAGATTGTCTTGACACTTAGACCCCCAAGATTTCAATAGCGCCTCACTTAAAAGATGACATTATTTTTGATTCAAATGAACTTTTATGGTGCAGAAGCCGCATGGTGCCTGTGCCTACAGTGTATGTATTTGTCAGTGTGTCTCTATCTGCATTTCTGTCTCTTGCTGGCCGCCAGCCTGTGTGATGATGTCAGCCTGTCTGTGATGTAAGAGAGACATTGTGATATCATCACATACTGTAGGCAGGATGGCAGGTGTAAAGCTTCTAAAAGAGAGAGGGAGGGAGAGAGGTAGAGGAGAGAGAGGGAGAAAGAGGGAGAGAGAGAGCAAGCAGCTCCTCCCTCCCATGCAAATGACTGGAGGCAGAGGAGTAGAGGGACAGAAGCCTGTGCTGCTTGTAATGGGACAGGATTTGGGGTGCTGTTTCATGCTCTATCTCCCTCCCTCCCACTGTCTCAGGTGCAGAAAGTTTTCAAGGGAGAGAGGAAAGGAAGAGGAAAATGGAAGCTGAGGAGAGCTGGTCCTGTCCCTCTTGTTGGTAAAGAGGGGGCATCCAGAAAGAGGTAAGGAGATAGTTTTATTTTAATTCAAGAAGGAGTGCCTGGTGGCGTAGCTGGTGTGCTCTGTCACACTACAGACCCCTCCCTGTGTGTGTGTGTGTGCGTGCGTGCGTGCGTGCGTGCGTGCGTGCGTGCGTGCGTGCGTGCGTCTGCAGGGGGTATCTGTCCCATCCATAGATATCAGGGGTACTGCAGCTGCTGCTGCTGTTCAAACTTTTGCTTTAGGCCCATTCCTTTGATGTTAATAAGCGTTTCTAGTACAATCTTTTTCGCTCTGTTCACCCACATCTTTACATTACCTCGTGTGTGTGTGTGTGTGTGTGTGTGTGTGTGTGTGTATGTGTATGTGTGTGTACGTGTGTATAGCATGTGTTTGAAACACTATACTGTATCTGCATAGAAAAAAAGCCTTCTTTTAGTAATGTACAGTTCAAATACTGTATGAACATGACCCCATCTCATCTCATCCCCCTGACTCTGGATACAAAACATTCATGTATTCGTTTGCAACTTTTCATACAATTTGCTTGCACCATTTCAGAGAAATTAAATATTTAAAATGGAAATAAATTGGTAACTGCAGTAACAAACAACACTGTACATGCTAATAGTACATCCATGTAAGCAGTACATACATGCTCAGGAGTTGTTTTTTTGGATCGGTATATACTTGTCATTATCCACTTCAACCATTTTAATTCCCCCCTTTTAAATTATTGTACTGGTTGATGTGTATGTATATATATATATATATATATATATATATATATATATATATATATATATATATATATATATAGATATATATCTATATATATATATATATATATTTCAACCATTATCACCTACAGTACAGTAGCATACAGTGCTCCCACTGCAGCAAGGGATTCTGGGAAATGACATGCAATGTTTACTCGCTCATCCCACAACGTGGCGGTATCAAATATAGCGTTTTCCCAGTTATTATATCCCTGCAGGATGTAGGATAATCCCAGCCAAACCCACATACTTACTACATTCCCGTTATGTCACATGTATTATTTCCTGTGAAGGAAGCGCTATGTATATTCCCATTATGGTCACAAATTGGACGATACTGTATTTCCATTATGTCTCCTATTATTTTCCCATGATATCTCATAGAATACTGTCATCCAAAACCACATCATTATTGAATGATTGAAAATGATGCTCCGTTTTATGTCAAGATTGTCTTGACACTTAGACCCCCAAGATTTCAATAGCGCCTCACTTAAAAGATGACATTATTTTTGATTCAAATGAACTTTTATGGTGCAGAAGCCGCATGGTGCCTGTGCCTACAGTGTATGTATTTGTCAGTGTGTCTCTATCTGCATTTCTGTCTCTTGCTGGCCGCCAGCCTGTGTGATGATGTCAGCCTGTCTGTGATGTAAGAGAGACATTGTGATATCATCACATACTGTAGGCAGGATGGCAGGTGTAAAGCTTCTAAAAGAGAGAGGGAGGGAGAGAGGTAGAGGAGAGAGAGGGAGAAAGAGGGAGAGAGAGAGCAAGCAGCTCCTCCCTCCCATGCAAATGACTGGAGGCAGAGGAGTAGAGGGACAGAAGCCTGTGCTGCTTGTAATGGGACAGGATTTGGGGTGCTGTTTCATGCTCTATCTCCCTCCCTCCCACTGTCTCAGGTGCAGAAAGTTTTCAAGGGAGAGAGGAAAGGAAGAGGAAAATGGAAGCTGAGGAGAGCTGGTCCTGTCCCTCTTGTTGGTAAAGAGGGGGCATCCAGAAAGAGGTAAGGAGATAGTTTTATTTTAATTCAAGAAGGAGTGCCTGGTGGCGTAGCTGGTGTGCTCTGTCACACTACAGACCCCTCCCTGTGTGTGTGTGTGCGTGCGTGCGTGCGTGCGTGCGTGCGTGCGTGCGTGCGTGCGTGCGTGCGTCTGCAGGGGGTATCTGTCCCATCCATAGATATCAGGGGTACTGCAGCTGCTGCTGCTGTTCAAACTTTTGCTTTAGGCCCATTCCTTTGATGTTAATAAGCGTTTCTAGTACAATCTTTTTCGCTCTGTTCACCCACATCTTTACATTACCTCGTGTGTGTGTGTGTGTGTGTGTGTGTGTGTGTATATGTGTATGTGTGTGTACGTGTGTATAGCATGTGTTTGAAACACTATACTGTATCTGCATAGAAAAAAAGCCTTCTTTTAGTAATGTACAGTTCAAATACTGTATGAACATGACCCCATCTCATCTCATCCCCCTGACTCTGGATACAAAACATTCATGTATTCGTTTGCAACTTTTCATACAATTTGCTTGCACCATTTCAGAGAAATTAAATATTTAAAATGGAAATAAATTGGTAACTGCAGTAACAAACAACACTGTACATGCTAATAGTACATCCATGTAAGCAGTACATACATGCTCAGGAGTTGTTTTTTTGGATCGGTATATACTTGTCATTATCCACTTCAACCATTTTAATTCCCCCCTTTTAAATTATTGTACTGGTTGATGTGTATGTATATATATATATATATATATATATATATATATATATATATATATATATATATATAGAGATATATATCTATATATATATATATATATATTTCAACCATTATCACCTACAGTACAGTAGCATACAGTGCTCCCACTGCAGCAAGGGATTCTGGGAAATGACATGCAATGTTTACTCGCTCATCCCACAACGTGGCGGTATCAAATATAGCGTTTTCCCAGTTATTATATCCCTGCAGGATGTAGGATAATCCCAGCCAAACCCACATACTTACTACATTCCCGTTATGTCACATGTATTATTTCCTGTGAAGGAAGCGCTATGTATATTCCCATTATGGTCACAAATTGGACGATACTGTATTTCCATTATGTCTCCTATTATTTTCCCATGATATCTCATAGAATACTGTCATCCAAAACCACATCATTATTGAATGATTGAAAATGATGCTCCGTTTTATGTCAAGATTGTCTTGACACTTAGACCCCCAAGATTTCAATAGCGCCTCACTTAAAAGATGACATTATTTTTGATTCAAATGAACTTTTATGGTGCAGAAGCTGCATGGTGCCTGTGCCTACAGTGTATGTATTTGTCAGTGTGTCTCTATCTGCATTTCTGTCTCTTGCTGGCCGCCAGCCTGTGTGATGATGTCAGCCTGTCTGTGATGTAAGAGAGACATTGTGATATCATCACATACTGTAGGCAGGATGGCAGGTGTAAAGCTTCTAAAAGAGAGAGGGAGGGAGAGAGGTAGAGGAGAGAGAGGGAGAAAGAGGGAGAGAGAGAGCAAGCAGCTCCTCCCTCCCATGCAAATGACTGGAGGCAGAGGAGTAGAGGGACAGAAGCCTGTGCTGCTTGTAATGGGACAGGATTTGGGGTGCTGTTTCATGCTCTATCTCCCTCCCTCCCACTGTCTCAGGTGCAGAAAGTTTTCAAGGGAGAGAGGAAAGGAAGAGGAAAATGGAAGCTGAGGAGAGCTGGTCCTGTCCCTCTTGTTGGTAAAGAGGGGGCATCCAGAAAGAGGTAAGGAGATAGTTTTATTTTAATTCAAGAAGGAGTGCCTGGTGGCGTAGCTGGTGTGCTCTGTCACACTACAGACCCCTCCCTGTGTGTGTGCGTGCGTGCGTGCGTGCGTGCGTGCGTGCGTCTGCAGGGGGTATCTGTCCCATCCATAGATATCAGGGGTACTGCAGCTGCTGCTGCTGTTCAAACTTTTGCTTTAGGCCCATTCCTTTGATGTTAATAAGCGTTTCTAGTACAATCTTTTTCGCTCTGTTCACCCACATCTTTACATTACCTCGTGTGTGTGTGTGTGTGTGTGTGTGTGTGTATGTGTATGTGTGTGTACGTGTGTATAGCATGTGTTTGAAACACTATACTGTATCTGCATAGAAAAAAAGCCTTCTTTTAGTAATGTACAGTTCAAATACTGTATGAACATGACCCCATCTCATCTCATCCCCCTGACTCTGGATACAAAACATTCATGTATTCGTTTGCAACTTTTCATACAATTTGCTTGCACCATTTCAGAGAAATTAAATATTTAAAATGGAAATAAATTGGTAACTGCAGTAACAAACAACACTGTACATGCTAATAGTACATCCATGTAAGCAGTACATACATGCTCAGGAGTTGTTTTTTTGGATCGGTATATACTTGTCATTATCCACTTCAACCATTTTAATTCCCCCCTTTTAAATTATTGTACTGGTTGATGTGTATGTATATATATATATATATATATATATATATATATATATATATAGATATATATCTATATATATATATATATATATATTTCAACCATTATCACCTACAGTACAGTAGCATACAGTGCTCCCACTGCAGCAAGGGATTCTGGGAAATGACATGCAATGTTTACTCGCTCATCCCACAACGTGGCGGTATCAAATATAGCGTTTTCCCAGTTATTATATCCCTGCAGGATGTAGGATAATCCCAGCCAAACCCACATACTTACTACATTCCCGTTATGTCACATGTATTATTTCCTGTGAAGGAAGCGCTATGTATATTCCCATTATGGTCACAAATTGGACGATACTGTATTTCCATTATGTCTCCTATTATTTTCCCATGATATCTCATAGAATACTGTCATCCAAAACCACATCATTATTGAATGATTGAAAATGATGCTCCGTTTTATGTCAAGATTGTCTTGACACTTAGACCCCCAAGATTTCAATAGCGCCTCACTTAAAAGATGACATTATTTTTGATTCAAATGAACTTTTATGGTGCAGAAGCCGCATGGTGCCTGTGCCTACAGTGTATGTATTTGTCAGTGTGTCTCTATCTGCATTTCTGTCTCTTGCTGGCCGCCAGCCTGTGTGATGATGTCAGCCTGTCTGTGATGTAAGAGAGACATTGTGATATCATCACATACTGTAGGCAGGATGGCAGGTGTAAAGCTTCTAAAAGAGAGAGGGAGGGAGAGAGGTAGAGGAGAGAGAGGGAGAAAGAGGGAGAGAGAGAGCAAGCAGCTCCTCCCTCCCATGCAAATGACTGGAGGCAGAGGAGTAGAGGGACAGAAGCCTGTGCTGCTTGTAATGGGACAGGATTTGGGGTGCTGTTTCATGCTCTATCTCCCTCCCTCCCACTGTCTCAGGTGCAGAAAGTTTTCAAGGGAGAGAGGAAAGGAAGAGGAAAATGGAAGCTGAGGAGAGCTGGTCCTGTCCCTCTTGTTGGTAAAGAGGGGGCATCCAGAAAGAGGTAAGGAGATAGTTTTATTTTAATTCAAGAAGGAGTGCCTGGTGGCGTAGCTGGTGTGCTCTGTCACACTACAGACCCCTCCCTGTGTGTGTGTGTGCGTGCGTGCGTGCGTGCGTGCGTGCGTGCGTCTGCAGGGGGTATCTGTCCCATCCATAGATATCAGGGGTACTGCAGCTGCTGCTGCTGTTCAAACTTTTGCTTTAGGCCCATTCCTTTGATGTTAATAAGCGTTTCTAGTACAATCTTTTTCGCTCTGTTCACCCACATCTTTACATTACCTCGTGTGTGTGTGTGTGTGTGTGTGTGTGTGTGTATGTGTATGTGTGTGTACGTGTGTATAGCATGTGTTTGAAACACTATACTGTATCTGCATAGAAAAAAAGCCTTCTTTTAGTAATGTACAGTTCAAATACTGTATGAACATGACCCCATCTCATCTCATCCCCCTGACTCTGGATACAAAACATTCATGTATTCGTTTGCAACTTTTCATACAATTTGCTTGCACCATTTCAGAGAAATTAAATATTTAAAATGGAAATAAATTGGTAACTGCAGTAACAAACAACACTGTACATGCTAATAGTACATCCATGTAAGCAGTACATACATGCTCAGGAGTTGTTTTTTTGGATCGGTATATACTTGTCATTATCCACTTCAACCATTTTAATTCCCCCCTTTTAAATTATTGTACTGGTTGATGTGTATGTATATATATATATATATATATATATATATATATATATATATATATATATATATATATAGATATATATCTATATATATATATATATATATTTCAACCATTATCACCTACAGTACAGTAGCATACAGTGCTCCCACTGCAGCAAGGGATTCTGGGAAATGACATGCAATGTTTACTCGCTCATCCCACAACGTGGCGGTATCAAATATAGCGTTTTCCCAGTTATTATATCCCTGCAGGATGTAGGATAATCCCAGCCAAACCCACATACTTACTACATTCCCGTTATGTCACATGTATTATTTCCTGTGAAGGAAGCGCTATGTATATTCCCATTATGGTCACAAATTGGACGATACTGTATTTCCATTATGTCTCCTATTATTTTCCCATGATATCTCATAGAATACTGTCATCCAAAACCACATCATTATTGAATGATTGAAAATGATGCTCCGTTTTATGTCAAGATTGTCTTGACACTTAGACCCCCAAGATTTCAATAGCGCCTCACTTAAAAGATGACATTATTTTTGATTCAAATGAACTTTTATGGTGCAGAAGCCGCATGGTGCCTGTGCCTACAGTGTATGTATTTGTCAGTGTGTCTCTATCTGCATTTCTGTCTCTTGCTGGCCGCCAGCCTGTGTGATGATGTCAGCCTGTCTGTGATGTAAGAGAGACATTGTGATATCATCACATACTGTAGGCAGGATGGCAGGTGTAAAGCTTCTAAAAGAGAGAGGGAGGGAGAGAGGTAGAGGAGAGAGAGGGAGAAAGAGGGAGAGAGAGAGCAAGCAGCTCCTCCCTCCCATGCAAATGACTGGAGGCAGAGGAGTAGAGGGACAGAAGCCTGTGCTGCTTGTAATGGGACAGGATTTGGGGTGCTGTTTCATGCTCTATCTCCCTCCCTCCCACTGTCTCAGGTGCAGAAAGTTTTCAAGGGAGAGAGGAAAGGAAGAGGAAAATGGAAGCTGAGGAGAGCTGGTCCTGTCCCTCTTGTTGGTAAAGAGGGGGCATCCAGAAAGAGGTAAGGAGATAGTTTTATTTTAATTCAAGAAGGAGTGCCTGGTGGCGTAGCTGGTGTGCTCTGTCACACTACAGACCCCTCCCTGTGTGTGTGTGTGCGTGCGTGCGTGCGTGCGTGCGTGCGTGCGTCTGCAGGGGGTATCTGTCCCATCCATAGATATCAGGGGTACTGCAGCTGCTGCTGCTGTTCAAACTTTTGCTTTAGGCCCATTCCTTTGATGTTAATAAGCGTTTCTAGTACAATCTTTTTCGCTCTGTTCACCCACATCTTTACATTACCTCGTGTGTGTGTGTGTGTGTGTGTGTGTGTGTGTGTATGTGTATGTGTGTGTACGTGTGTATAGCATGTGTTTGAAACACTATACTGTATCTGCATAGAAAAAAAGCCTTCTTTTAGTAATGTACAGTTCAAATACTGTATGAACATGACCCCATCTCATCTCATCCCCCTGACTCTGGATACAAAACATTCATGTATTCGTTTGCAACTTTTCATACAATTTGCTTGCACCATTTCAGAGAAATTAAATATTTAAAATGGAAATAAATTGGTAACTGCAGTAACAAACAACACTGTACATGCTAATAGTACATCCATGTAAGCAGTACATACATGCTCAGGAGTTGTTTTTTTGGATCGGTATATACTTGTCATTATCCACTTCAACCATTTTAATTCCCCCCTTTTAAATTATTGTACTGGTTGATGTGTATGTATATATATATATATATATATATATATATATATATATATATATATATATATATATAGATATATATCTATATATATATATATATATATTTCAACCATTATCACCTACAGTACAGTAGCATACAGTGCTCCCACTGCAGCAAGGGATTCTGGGAAATGACATGCAATGTTTACTCGCTCATCCCACAACGTGGCGGTATCAAATATAGCGTTTTCCCAGTTATTATATCCCTGCAGGATGTAGGATAATCCCAGCCAAACCCACATACTTACTACATTCCCGTTATGTCACATGTATTATTTCCTGTGAAGGAAGCGCTATGTATATTCCCATTATGGTCACAAATTGGACGATACTGTATTTCCATTATGTCTCCTATTATTTTCCCATGATATCTCATAGAATACTGTCATCCAAAACCACATCATTATTGAATGATTGAAAATGATGCTCCGTTTTATGTCAAGATTGTCTTGACACTTAGACCCCCAAGATTTCAATAGCGCCTCACTTAAAAGATGACATTATTTTTGATTCAAATGAACTTTTATGGTGCAGAAGCTGCATGGTGCCTGTGCCTACAGTGTATGTATTTGTCAGTGTGTCTCTATCTGCATTTCTGTCTCTTGCTGGCCGCCAGCCTGTGTGATGATGTCAGCCTGTCTGTGATGTAAGAGAGACATTGTGATATCATCACATACTGTAGGCAGGATGGCAGGTGTAAAGCTTCTAAAAGAGAGAGGGAGGGAGAGAGGTAGAGGAGAGAGAGGGAGAAAGAGGGAGAGAGAGAGCAAGCAGCTCCTCCCTCCCATGCAAATGACTGGAGGCAGAGGAGTAGAGGGACAGAAGCCTGTGCTGCTTGTAATGGGACAGGATTTGGGGTGCTGTTTCATGCTCTATCTCCCTCCCTCCCACTGTCTCAGGTGCAGAAAGTTTTCAAGGGAGAGAGGAAAGGAAGAGGAAAATGGAAGCTGAGGAGAGCTGGTCCTGTCCCTCTTGTTGGTAAAGAGGGGGCATCCAGAAAGAGGTAAGGAGATAGTTTTATTTTAATTCAAGAAGGAGTGCCTGGTGGCGTAGCTGGTGTGCTCTGTCACACTACAGACCCCTCCCTGTGTGTGTGCGTGCGTGCGTGCGTGCGTGCGTGCGTGCGTGCGTGCGTGCGTGCGTGCGTGCGTCTGCAGGGGGTATCTGTCCCATCCATAGATATCAGGGGTACTGCAGCTGCTGCTGCTGTTCAAACTTTTGCTTTAGGCCCATTCCTTTGATGTTAATAAGCGTTTCTAGTACAATCTTTTTCGCTCTGTTCACCCACATCTTTACATTACCTCGTGTGTGTGTGTGTGTGTGTGTGTGTGTGTATGTGTATGTGTGTGTACGTGTGTATAGCATGTGTTTGAAACACTATACTGTATCTGCATAGAAAAAAAGCCTTCTTTTAGTAATGTACAGTTCAAATACTGTATGAACATGACCCCATCTCATCTCATCCCCCTGACTCTGGATACAAAACATTCATGTATTCGTTTGCAACTTTTCATACAATTTGCTTGCACCATTTCAGAGAAATTAAATATTTAAAATGGAAATAAATTGGTAACTGCAGTAACAAACAACACTGTACATGCTAATAGTACATCCATGTAAGCAGTACATACATGCTCAGGAGTTGTTTTTTTGGATCGGTATATACTTGTCATTATCCACTTCAACCATTTTAATTCCCCCCTTTTAAATTATTGTACTGGTTGATGTGTATGTATATATATATATATATATATATATATATATATATATATATATATAGATATATATCTATATATCTATATATATATATATATATATATTTCAACCATTATCACCTACAGTACAGTAGCATACAGTGCTCCCACTGCAGCAAGGGATTCTGGGAAATGACATGCAATGTTTACTCGCTCATCCCACAACGTGGCGGTATCAAATATAGCGTTTTCCCAGTTATTATATCCCTGCAGGATGTAGGATAATCCCAGCCAAACCCACATACTTACTACATTCCCGTTATGTCACATGTATTATTTCCTGTGAAGGAAGCGCTATGTATATTCCCATTATGGTCACAAATTGGACGATACTGTATTTCCATTATGTCTCCTATTATTTTCCCATGATATCTCATAGAATACTGTCATCCAAAACCACATCATTATTGAATGATTGAAAATGATGCTCCGTTTTATGTCAAGATTGTCTTGACACTTAGACCCCCAAGATTTCAATAGCGCCTCACTTAAAAGATGACATTATTTTTGATTCAAATGAACTTTTATGGTGCAGAAGCTGCATGGTGCCTGTGCCTACAGTGTATGTATTTGTCAGTGTGTCTCTATCTGCATTTCTGTCTCTTGCTGGCCGCCAGCCTGTGTGATGATGTCAGCCTGTCTGTGATGTAAGAGAGACATTGTGATATCATCACATACTGTAGGCAGGATGGCAGGTGTAAAGCTTCTAAAAGAGAGAGGGAGGGAGAGAGGTAGAGGAGAGAGAGGGAGAAAGAGGGAGAGAGAGAGCAAGCAGCTCCTCCCTCCCATGCAAATGACTGGAGGCAGAGGAGTAGAGGGACAGAAGCCTGTGCTGCTTGTAATGGGACAGGATTTGGGGTGCTGTTTCATGCTCTATCTCCCTCCCTCCCACTGTCTCAGGTGCAGAAAGTTTTCAAGGGAGAGAGGAAAGGAAGAGGAAAATGGAAGCTGAGGAGAGCTGGTCCTGTCCCTCTTGTTGGTAAAGAGGGGGCATCCAGAAAGAGGTAAGGAGATAGTTTTATTTTAATTCAAGAAGGAGTGCCTGGTGGCGTAGCTGGTGTGCTCTGTCACACTACAGACCCCTCCCTGTGTGTGCGTGCGTGCGTGCGTGCGTGCGTGCGTGCGTGCGTGCGTCTGCAGGGGGTATCTGTCCCATCCATAGATATCAGGGGTACTGCAGCTGCTGCTGCTGTTCAAACTTTTGCTTTAGGCCCATTCCTTTGATGTTAATAAGCGTTTCTAGTACAATCTTTTTCGCTCTGTTCACCCACATCTTTACATTACCTCGTGTGTGTGTGTGTGTGTGTGTGTGTGTATGTGTGTGTACGTGTGTATAGCATGTGTTTGAAACACTATACTGTATCTGCATAGAAAAAAAGCCTTCTTTTAGTAATGTACAGTTCAAATACTGTATGAACATGACCCCATCTCATCTCATCCCCCTGACTCTGGATACAAAACATTCATGTATTCGTTTGCAACTTTTCATACAATTTGCTTGCACCATTTCAGAGAAATTAAATATTTAAAATGGAAATAAATTGGTAACTGCAGTAACAAACAACACTGTACATGCTAATAGTACATCCATGTAAGCAGTACATACATGCTCAGGAGTTGTTTTTTTGGATCGGTATATACTTGTCATTATCCACTTCAACCATTTTAATTCCCCCCTTTTAAATTATTGTACTGGTTGATGTGTATGTATATATATATATATATATATATATATATATATATATATAGATATATATCTATATATCTATATATATATATATATATATATTTCAACCATTATCACCTACAGTACAGTAGCATACAGTGCTCCCACTGCAGCAAGGGATTCTGGGAAATGACATGCAATGTTTACTCGCTCATCCCACAACGTGGCGGTATCAAATATAGCGTTTTCCCAGTTATTATATCCCTGCAGGATGTAGGATAATCCCAGCCAAACCCACATACTTACTACATTCCCGTTATGTCACATGTATTATTTCCTGTGAAGGAAGCGCTATGTATATTCCCATTATGGTCACAAATTGGACGATACTGTATTTCCATTATGTCTCCTATTATTTTCCCATGATATCTCATAGAATACTGTCATCCAAAACCACATCATTATTGAATGATTGAAAATGATGCTCCGTTTTATGTCAAGATTGTCTTGACACTTAGACCCCCAAGATTTCAATAGCGCCTCACTTAAAAGATGACATTATTTTTGATTCAAATGAACTTTTATGGTGCAGAAGCTGCATGGTGCCTGTGCCTACAGTGTATGTATTTGTCAGTGTGTCTCTATCTGCATTTCTGTCTCTTGCTGGCCGCCAGCCTGTGTGATGATGTCAGCCTGTCTGTGATGTAAGAGAGACATTGTGATATCATCACATACTGTAGGCAGGATGGCAGGTGTAAAGCTTCTAAAAGAGAGAGGGAGGGAGAGAGGTAGAGGAGAGAGAGGGAGAAAGAGGGAGAGAGAGAGCAAGCAGCTCCTCCCTCCCATGCAAATGACTGGAGGCAGAGGAGTAGAGGGACAGAAGCCTGTGCTGCTTGTAATGGGACAGGATTTGGGGTGCTGTTTCATGCTCTATCTCCCTCCCTCCCACTGTCTCAGGTGCAGAAAGTTTTCAAGGGAGAGAGGAAAGGAAGAGGAAAATGGAAGCTGAGGAGAGCTGGTCCTGTCCCTCTTGTTGGTAAAGAGGGGGCATCCAGAAAGAGGTAAGGAGATAGTTTTATTTTAATTCAAGAAGGAGTGCCTGGTGGCGTAGCTGGTGTGCTCTGTCACACTACAGACCCCTCCCTGTGCGTGCGTGCGTGCGTGCGTGCGTGCGTGCGTGCGTGCGTGCGTGCGTGCGTGCGTCTGCAGGGGGTATCTGTCCCATCCATAGATATCAGGGGTACTGCAGCTGCTGCTGCTGTTCAAACTTTTGCTTTAGGCCCATTCCTTTGATGTTAATAAGCGTTTCTAGTACAATCTTTTTCGCTCTGTTCACCCACATCTTTACATTACCTCGTGTGTGTGTGTGTGTGTGTGTGTGTGTATGTGTGTGTACGTGTGTATAGCATGTGTTTGAAACACTATACTGTATCTGCATAGAAAAAAAGCCTTCTTTTAGTAATGTACAGTTCAAATACTGTATGAACATGACCCCATCTCATCTCATCCCCCTGACTCTGGATACAAAACATTCATGTATTCGTTTGCAACTTTTCATACAATTTGCTTGCACCATTTCAGAGAAATTAAATATTTAAAATGGAAATAAATTGGTAACTGCAGTAACAAACAACACTGTACATGCTAATAGTACATCCATGTAAGCAGTACATACATGCTCAGGAGTTGTTTTTTTGGATCGGTATATACTTGTCATTATCCACTTCAACCATTTTAATTCCCCCCTTTTAAATTATTGTACTGGTTGATGTGTATGTATATATATATATATATATATATATATATATATATATATAGATATATATCTATATATCTATATATATATATATATATATATTTCAACCATTATCACCTACAGTACAGTAGCATACAGTGCTCCCACTGCAGCAAGGGATTCTGGGAAATGACATGCAATGTTTACTCGCTCATCCCACAACGTGGCGGTATCAAATATAGCGTTTTCCCAGTTATTATATCCCTGCAGGATGTAGGATAATCCCAGCCAAACCCACATACTTACTACATTCCCGTTATGTCACATGTATTATTTCCTGTGAAGGAAGCGCTATGTATATTCCCATTATGGTCACAAATTGGACGATACTGTATTTCCATTATGTCTCCTATTATTTTCCCATGATATCTCATAGAATACTGTCATCCAAAACCACATCATTATTGAATGATTGAAAATGATGCTCCGTTTTATGTCAAGATTGTCTTGACACTTAGACCCCCAAGATTTCAATAGCGCCTCACTTAAAAGATGACATTATTTTTGATTCAAATGAACTTTTATGGTGCAGAAGCTGCATGGTGCCTGTGCCTACAGTGTATGTATTTGTCAGTGTGTCTCTATCTGCATTTCTGTCTCTTGCTGGCCGCCAGCCTGTGTGATGATGTCAGCCTGTCTGTGATGTAAGAGAGACATTGTGATATCATCACATACTGTAGGCAGGATGGCAGGTGTAAAGCTTCTAAAAGAGAGAGGGAGGGAGAGAGGTAGAGGAGAGAGAGGGAGAAAGAGGGAGAGAGAGAGCAAGCAGCTCCTCCCTCCCATGCAAATGACTGGAGGCAGAGGAGTAGAGGGACAGAAGCCTGTGCTGCTTGTAATGGGACAGGATTTGGGGTGCTGTTTCATGCTCTATCTCCCTCCCTCCCACTGTCTCAGGTGCAGAAAGTTTTCAAGGGAGAGAGGAAAGGAAGAGGAAAATGGAAGCTGAGGAGAGCTGGTCCTGTCCCTCTTGTTGGTAAAGAGGGGGCATCCAGAAAGAGGTAAGGAGATAGTTTTATTTTAATTCAAGAAGGAGTGCCTGGTGGCGTAGCTGGTGTGCTCTGTCACACTACAGACCCCTCCCTGTGTGCGTGCGTGCGTGCGTGCGTGCGTGCGTGCGTGCGTGCGTCTGCAGGGGGTATCTGTCCCATCCATAGATATCAGGGGTACTGCAGCTGCTGCTGCTGTTCAAACTTTTGCTTTAGGCCCATTCCTTTGATGTTAATAAGCGTTTCTAGTACAATCTTTTTCGCTCTGTTCACCCACATCTTTACATTACCTCGTGTGTGTGTGTGTGTGTGTGTGTGTGTATGTGTGTGTACGTGTGTATAGCATGTGTTTGAAACACTATACTGTATCTGCATAGAAAAAAAGCCTTCTTTTAGTAATGTACAGTTCAAATACTGTATGAACATGACCCCATCTCATCTCATCCCCCTGACTCTGGATACAAAACATTCATGTATTCGTTTGCAACTTTTCATACAATTTGCTTGCACCATTTCAGAGAAATTAAATATTTAAAATGGAAATAAATTGGTAACTGCAGTAACAAACAACACTGTACATGCTAATAGTACATCCATGTAAGCAGTACATACATGCTCAGGAGTTGTTTTTTTGGATCGGTATATACTTGTCATTATCCACTTCAACCATTTTAATTCCCCCCTTTTAAATTATTGTACTGGTTGATGTGTATGTATATATATATATATATATATATATATATATATATATATAGATATATATCTATATATCTATATATATATATATATATATATTTCAACCATTATCACCTACAGTACAGTAGCATACAGTGCTCCCACTGCAGCAAGGGATTCTGGGAAATGACATGCAATGTTTACTCGCTCATCCCACAACGTGGCGGTATCAAATATAGCGTTTTCCCAGTTATTATATCCCTGCAGGATGTAGGATAATCCCAGCCAAACCCACATACTTACTACATTCCCGTTATGTCACATGTATTATTTCCTGTGAAGGAAGCGCTATGTATATTCCCATTATGGTCACAAATTGGACGATACTGTATTTCCATTATGTCTCCTATTATTTTCCCATGATATCTCATAGAATACTGTCATCCAAAACCACATCATTATTGAATGATTGAAAATGATGCTCCGTTTTATGTCAAGATTGTCTTGACACTTAGACCCCCAAGATTTCAATAGCGCCTCACTTAAAAGATGACATTATTTTTGATTCAAATGAACTTTTATGGTGCAGAAGCTGCATGGTGCCTGTGCCTACAGTGTATGTATTTGTCAGTGTGTCTCTATCTGCATTTCTGTCTCTTGCTGGCCGCCAGCCTGTGTGATGATGTCAGCCTGTCTGTGATGTAAGAGAGACATTGTGATATCATCACATACTGTAGGCAGGATGGCAGGTGTAAAGCTTCTAAAAGAGAGAGGGAGGGAGAGAGGTAGAGGAGAGAGAGGGAGAAAGAGGGAGAGAGAGAGCAAGCAGCTCCTCCCTCCCATGCAAATGACTGGAGGCAGAGGAGTAGAGGGACAGAAGCCTGTGCTGCTTGTAATGGGACAGGATTTGGGGTGCTGTTTCATGCTCTATCTCCCTCCCTCCCACTGTCTCAGGTGCAGAAAGTTTTCAAGGGAGAGAGGAAAGGAAGAGGAAAATGGAAGCTGAGGAGAGCTGGTCCTGTCCCTCTTGTTGGTAAAGAGGGGGCATCCAGAAAGAGGTAAGGAGATAGTTTTATTTTAATTCAAGAAGGAGTGCCTGGTGGCGTAGCTGGTGTGCTCTGTCACACTACAGACCCCTCCCTGTGTGTGTGCGTGCGTGCGTGCGTGCGTGCGTGCGTGCGTCTGCAGGGGGTATCTGTCCCATCCATAGATATCAGGGGTACTGCAGCTGCTGCTGCTGTTCAAACTTTTGCTTTAGGCCCATTCCTTTGATGTTAATAAGCGTTTCTAGTACAATCTTTTTCGCTCTGTTCACCCACATCTTTACATTACCTCGTGTGTGTGTGTGTGTGTGTGTGTGTGTGTGTATGTGTATGTGTGTGTACGTGTGTATAGCATGTGTTTGAAACACTATACTGTATCTGCATAGAAAAAAAGCCTTCTTTTAGTAATGTACAGTTCAAATACTGTATGAACATGACCCCATCTCATCTCATCCCCCTGACTCTGGATACAAAACATTCATGTATTCGTTTGCAACTTTTCATACAATTTGCTTGCACCATTTCAGAGAAATTAAATATTTAAAATGGAAATAAATTGGTAACTGCAGTAACAAACAACACTGTACATGCTAATAGTACATCCATGTAAGCAGTACATACATGCTCAGGAGTTGTTTTTTTGGATCGGTATATACTTGTCATTATCCACTTCAACCATTTTAATTCCCCCCTTTTAAATTATTGTACTGGTTGATGTGTATGTATATATATATATATATATATATATATATATATATATATATATATATATATATATATAGATATATATCTATATATATATATATATATATTTCAACCATTATCACCTACAGTACAGTAGCATACAGTGCTCCCACTGCAGCAAGGGATTCTGGGAAATGACATGCAATGTTTACTCGCTCATCCCACAACGTGGCGGTATCAAATATAGCGTTTTCCCAGTTATTATATCCCTGCAGGATGTAGGATAATCCCAGCCAAACCCACATACTTACTACATTCCCGTTATGTCACATGTATTATTTCCTGTGAAGGAAGCGCTATGTATATTCCCATTATGGTCACAAATTGGACGATACTGTATTTCCATTATGTCTCCTATTATTTTCCCATGATATCTCATAGAATACTGTCATCCAAAACCACATCATTATTGAATGATTGAAAATGATGCTCCGTTTTATGTCAAGATTGTCTTGACACTTAGACCCCCAAGATTTCAATAGCGCCTCACTTAAAAGATGACATTATTTTTGATTCAAATGAACTTTTATGGTGCAGAAGCCGCATGGTGCCTGTGCCTACAGTGTATGTATTTGTCAGTGTGTCTCTATCTGCATTTCTGTCTCTTGCTGGCCGCCAGCCTGTGTGATGATGTCAGCCTGTCTGTGATGTAAGAGAGACATTGTGATATCATCACATACTGTAGGCAGGATGGCAGGTGTAAAGCTTCTAAAAGAGAGAGGGAGGGAGAGAGGTAGAGGAGAGAGAGGGAGAAAGAGGGAGAGAGAGAGCAAGCAGCTCCTCCCTCCCATGCAAATGACTGGAGGCAGAGGAGTAGAGGGACAGAAGCCTGTGCTGCTTGTAATGGGACAGGATTTGGGGTGCTGTTTCATGCTCTATCTCCCTCCCTCCCACTGTCTCAGGTGCAGAAAGTTTTCAAGGGAGAGAGGAAAGGAAGAGGAAAATGGAAGCTGAGGAGAGCTGGTCCTGTCCCTCTTGTTGGTAAAGAGGGGGCATCCAGAAAGAGGTAAGGAGATAGTTTTATTTTAATTCAAGAAGGAGTGCCTGGTGGCGTAGCTGGTGTGCTCTGTCACACTACAGACCCCTCCCTGTGTGTGTGTGTGTGTGTGTGCGTGCGTGCGTGCGTGCGTGCGTGCGTGCGTCTGCAGGGGGTATCTGTCCCATCCATAGATATCAGGGGTACTGCAGCTGCTGCTGCTGTTCAAACTTTTGCTTTAGGCCCATTCCTTTGATGTTAATAAGCGTTTCTAGTACAATCTTTTTCGCTCTGTTCACCCACATCTTTACATTACCTCGTGTGTGTGTGTGTGTGTGTGTGTGTGTGTGTTTGTGTATGTGTGTGTACGTGTGTATAGCATGTGTTTGAAACACTATACTGTATCTGCATAGAAAAAAAGCCTTCTTTTAGTAATGTACAGTTCAAATACTGTATGAACATGACCCCATCTCATCTCATCCCCCTGACTCTGGATACAAAACATTCATGTATTCGTTTGCAACTTTTCATACAATTTGCTTGCACCATTTCAGAGAAATTAAATATTTAAAATGGAAATAAATTGGTAACTGCAGTAACAAACAACACTGTACATGCTAATAGTACATCCATGTAAGCAGTACATACATGCTCAGGAGTTGTTTTTTTGGATCGGTATATACTTGTCATTATCCACTTCAACCATTTTAATTCCCCCCTTTTAAATTATTGTACTGGTTGATGTGTATGTATATATATATATATATATATATATATATATATATATATATATATATATATATATATAGATATATATCTATATATATATATATATATATTTCAACCATTATCACCTACAGTACAGTAGCATACAGTGCTCCCACTGCAGCAAGGGATTCTGGGAAATGACATGCAATGTTTACTCGCTCATCCCACAACGTGGCGGTATCAAATATAGCGTTTTCCCAGTTATTATATCCCTGCAGGATGTAGGATAATCCCAGCCAAACCCACATACTTACTACATTCCCGTTATGTCACATGTATTATTTCCTGTGAAGGAAGCGCTATGTATATTCCCATTATGGTCACAAATTGGACGATACTGTATTTCCATTATGTCTCCTATTATTTTCCCATGATATCTCATAGAATACTGTCATCCAAAACCACATCATTATTGAATGATTGAAAATGATGCTCCGTTTTATGTCAAGATTGTCTTGACACTTAGACCCCCAAGATTTCAATAGCGCCTCACTTAAAAGATGACATTATTTTTGATTCAAATGAACTTTTATGGTGCAGAAGCCGCATGGTGCCTGTGCCTACAGTGTATGTATTTGTCAGTGTGTCTCTATCTGCATTTCTGTCTCTTGCTGGCCGCCAGCCTGTGTGATGATGTCAGCCTGTCTGTGATGTAAGAGAGACATTGTGATATCATCACATACTGTAGGCAGGATGGCAGGTGTAAAGCTTCTAAAAGAGAGAGGGAGGGAGAGAGGTAGAGGAGAGAGAGGGAGAAAGAGGGAGAGAGAGAGCAAGCAGCTCCTCCCTCCCATGCAAATGACTGGAGGCAGAGGAGTAGAGGGACAGAAGCCTGTGCTGCTTGTAATGGGACAGGATTTGGGGTGCTGTTTCATGCTCTATCTCCCTCCCTCCCACTGTCTCAGGTGCAGAAAGTTTTCAAGGGAGAGAGGAAAGGAAGAGGAAAATGGAAGCTGAGGAGAGCTGGTCCTGTCCCTCTTGTTGGTAAAGAGGGGGCATCCAGAAAGAGGTAAGGAGATAGTTTTATTTTAATTCAAGAAGGAGTGCCTGGTGGCGTAGCTGGTGTGCTCTGTCACACTACAGACCCCTCCCTGTGTGTGTGTGTGTGTGTGTGCGTGCGTGCGTGCGTGCGTGCGTGCGTGCGTGCGTCTGCAGGGGGTATCTGTCCCATCCATAGATATCAGGGGTACTGCAGCTGCTGCTGCTGTTCAAACTTTTGCTTTAGGCCCATTCCTTTGATGTTAATAAGCGTTTCTAGTACAATCTTTTTCGCTCTGTTCACCCACATCTTTACATTACCTCGTGTGTGTGTGTGTGTGTGTGTGTGTGTGTGTTTGTGTATGTGTGTGTACGTGTGTATAGCATGTGTTTGAAACACTATACTGTATCTGCATAGAAAAAAAGCCTTCTTTTAGTAATGTACAGTTCAAATACTGTATGAACATGACCCCATCTCATCTCATCCCCCTGACTCTGGATACAAAACATTCATGTATTCGTTTGCAACTTTTCATACAATTTGCTTGCACCATTTCAGAGAAATTAAATATTTAAAATGGAAATAAATTGGTAACTGCAGTAACAAACAACACTGTACATGCTAATAGTACATCCATGTAAGCAGTACATACATGCTCAGGAGTTGTTTTTTTGGATCGGTATATACTTGTCATTATCCACTTCAACCATTTTAATTCCCCCCTTTTAAATTATTGTACTGGTTGATGTGTATGTATATATATATATATATATATATATATATATATATATATATATATATATATATAGATATATATCTATATATATATATATATATATTTCAACCATTATCACCTACAGTACAGTAGCATACAGTGCTCCCACTGCAGCAAGGGATTCTGGGAAATGACATGCAATGTTTACTCGCTCATCCCACAACGTGGCGGTATCAAATATAGCGTTTTCCCAGTTATTATATCCCTGCAGGATGTAGGATAATCCCAGCCAAACCCACATACTTACTACATTCCCGTTATGTCACATGTATTATTTCCTGTGAAGGAAGCGCTATGTATATTCCCATTATGGTCACAAATTGGACGATACTGTATTTCCATTATGTCTCCTATTATTTTCCCATGATATCTCATAGAATACTGTCATCCAAAACCACATCATTATTGAATGATTGAAAATGATGCTCCGTTTTATGTCAAGATTGTCTTGACACTTAGACCCCCAAGATTTCAATAGCGCCTCACTTAAAAGATGACATTATTTTTGATTCAAATGAACTTTTATGGTGCAGAAGCCGCATGGTGCCTGTGCCTACAGTGTATGTATTTGTCAGTGTGTCTCTATCTGCATTTCTGTCTCTTGCTGGCCGCCAGCCTGTGTGATGATGTCAGCCTGTCTGTGATGTAAGAGAGACATTGTGATATCATCACATACTGTAGGCAGGATGGCAGGTGTAAAGCTTCTAAAAGAGAGAGGGAGGGAGAGAGGTAGAGGAGAGAGAGGGAGAAAGAGGGAGAGAGAGAGCAAGCAGCTCCTCCCTCCCATGCAAATGACTGGAGGCAGAGGAGTAGAGGGACAGAAGCCTGTGCTGCTTGTAATGGGACAGGATTTGGGGTGCTGTTTCATGCTCTATCTCCCTCCCTCCCACTGTCTCAGGTGCAGAAAGTTTTCAAGGGAGAGAGGAAAGGAAGAGGAAAATGGAAGCTGAGGAGAGCTGGTCCTGTCCCTCTTGTTGGTAAAGAGGGGGCATCCAGAAAGAGGTAAGGAGATAGTTTTATTTTAATTCAAGAAGGAGTGCCTGGTGGCGTAGCTGGTGTGCTCTGTCACACTACAGACCCCTCCCTGTGTGTGTGCGTGCGTGCGTGCGTGCGTGCGTGCGTGCGTGCGTGCGTGCGTGCGTCTGCAGGGGGTATCTGTCCCATCCATAGATATCAGGGGTACTGCAGCTGCTGCTGCTGTTCAAACTTTTGCTTTAGGCCCATTCCTTTGATGTTAATAAGCGTTTCTAGTACAATCTTTTTCGCTCTGTTCACCCACATCTTTACATTACCTCGTGTGTGTGTGTGTGTGTGTGTGTGTGTGTGTGTATGTGTATGTGTGTGTACGTGTGTATAGCATGTGTTTGAAACACTATACTGTATCTGCATAGAAAAAAAGCCTTCTTTTAGTAATGTACAGTTCAAATACTGTATGAACATGACCCCATCTCATCTCATCCCCCTGACTCTGGATACAAAACATTCATGTATTCGTTTGCAACTTTTCATACAATTTGCTTGCACCATTTCAGAGAAATTAAATATTTAAAATGGAAATAAATTGGTAACTGCAGTAACAAACAACACTGTACATGCTAATAGTACATCCATGTAAGCAGTACATACATGCTCAGGAGTTGTTTTTTTGGATCGGTATATACTTGTCATTATCCACTTCAACCATTTTAATTCCCCCCTTTTAAATTATTGTACTGGTTGATGTGTATGTATATATATATATATATATATATATATATATATATATATATATATATATATATATATATAGATATATATCTATATATATATATATATATATTTCAACCATTATCACCTACAGTACAGTAGCATACAGTGCTCCCACTGCAGCAAGGGATTCTGGGAAATGACATGCAATGTTTACTCGCTCATCCCACAACGTGGCGGTATCAAATATAGCGTTTTCCCAGTTATTATATCCCTGCAGGATGTAGGATAATCCCAGCCAAACCCACATACTTACTACATTCCCGTTATGTCACATGTATTATTTCCTGTGAAGGAAGCGCTATGTATATTCCCATTATGGTCACAAATTGGACGATACTGTATTTCCATTATGTCTCCTATTATTTTCCCATGATATCTCATAGAATACTGTCATCCAAAACCACATCATTATTGAATGATTGAAAATGATGCTCCGTTTTATGTCAAGATTGTCTTGACACTTAGACCCCCAAGATTTCAATAGCGCCTCACTTAAAAGATGACATTATTTTTGATTCAAATGAACTTTTATGGTGCAGAAGCCGCATGGTGCCTGTGCCTACAGTGTATGTATTTGTCAGTGTGTCTCTATCTGCATTTCTGTCTCTTGCTGGCCGCCAGCCTGTGTGATGATGTCAGCCTGTCTGTGATGTAAGAGAGACATTGTGATATCATCACATACTGTAGGCAGGATGGCAGGTGTAAAGCTTCTAAAAGAGAGAGGGAGGGAGAGAGGTAGAGGAGAGAGAGGGAGAAAGAGGGAGAGAGAGAGCAAGCAGCTCCTCCCTCCCATGCAAATGACTGGAGGCAGAGGAGTAGAGGGACAGAAGCCTGTGCTGCTTGTAATGGGACAGGATTTGGGGTGCTGTTTCATGCTCTATCTCCCTCCCTCCCACTGTCTCAGGTGCAGAAAGTTTTCAAGGGAGAGAGGAAAGGAAGAGGAAAATGGAAGCTGAGGAGAGCTGGTCCTGTCCCTCTTGTTGGTAAAGAGGGGGCATCCAGAAAGAGGTAAGGAGATAGTTTTATTTTAATTCAAGAAGGAGTGCCTGGTGGCGTAGCTGGTGTGCTCTGTCACACTACAGACCCCTCCCTGTGTGTGTGTGTGTGTGCGTGCGTGCGTGCGTGCGTGCGTGCGTGCGTCTGCAGGGGGTATCTGTCCCATCCATAGATATCAGGGGTACTGCAGCTGCTGCTGCTGTTCAAACTTTTGCTTTAGGCCCATTCCTTTGATGTTAATAAGCGTTTCTAGTACAATCTTTTTCGCTCTGTTCACCCACATCTTTACATTACCTCGTGTGTGTGTGTGTGTGTGTGTGTGTGTGTGTATGTGTATGTGTGTGTACGTGTGTATAGCATGTGTTTGAAACACTATACTGTATCTGCATAGAAAAAAAGCCTTCTTTTAGTAATGTACAGTTCAAATACTGTATGAACATGACCCCATCTCATCTCATCCCCCTGACTCTGGATACAAAACATTCATGTATTCGTTTGCAACTTTTCATACAATTTGCTTGCACCATTTCAGAGAAATTAAATATTTAAAATGGAAATAAATTGGTAACTGCAGTAACAAACAACACTGTACATGCTAATAGTACATCCATGTAAGCAGTACATACATGCTCAGGAGTTGTTTTTTTGGATCGGTATATACTTGTCATTATCCACTTCAACCATTTTAATTCCCCCCTTTTAAATTATTGTACTGGTTGATGTGTATGTATATATATATATATATATATATATATATATATATATATATATATATATATATATATATATAGATATATATCTATATATATATATATATATATTTCAACCATTATCACCTACAGTACAGTAGCATACAGTGCTCCCACTGCAGCAAGGGATTCTGGGAAATGACATGCAATGTTTACTCGCTCATCCCACAACGTGGCGGTATCAAATATAGCGTTTTCCCAGTTATTATATCCCTGCAGGATGTAGGATAATCCCAGCCAAACCCACATACTTACTACATTCCCGTTATGTCACATGTATTATTTCCTGTGAAGGAAGCGCTATGTATATTCCCATTATGGTCACAAATTGGACGATACTGTATTTCCATTATGTCTCCTATTATTTTCCCATGATATCTCATAGAATACTGTCATCCAAAACCACATCATTATTGAATGATTGAAAATGATGCTCCGTTTTATGTCAAGATTGTCTTGACACTTAGACCCCCAAGATTTCAATAGCGCCTCACTTAAAAGATGACATTATTTTTGATTCAAATGAACTTTTATGGTGCAGAAGCCGCATGGTGCCTGTGCCTACAGTGTATGTATTTGTCAGTGTGTCTCTATCTGCATTTCTGTCTCTTGCTGGCCGCCAGCCTGTGTGATGATGTCAGCCTGTCTGTGATGTAAGAGAGACATTGTGATATCATCACATACTGTAGGCAGGATGGCAGGTGTAAAGCTTCTAAAAGAGAGAGGGAGGGAGAGAGGTAGAGGAGAGAGAGGGAGAAAGAGGGAGAGAGAGAGCAAGCAGCTCCTCCCTCCCATGCAAATGACTGGAGGCAGAGGAGTAGAGGGACAGAAGCCTGTGCTGCTTGTAATGGGACAGGATTTGGGGTGCTGTTTCATGCTCTATCTCCCTCCCTCCCACTGTCTCAGGTGCAGAAAGTTTTCAAGGGAGAGAGGAAAGGAAGAGGAAAATGGAAGCTGAGGAGAGCTGGTCCTGTCCCTCTTGTTGGTAAAGAGGGGGCATCCAGAAAGAGGTAAGGAGATAGTTTTATTTTAATTCAAGAAGGAGTGCCTGGTGGCGTAGCTGGTGTGCTCTGTCACACTACAGACCCCTCCCTGTGTGTGTGTGTGTGTGCGTGCGTGCGTGCGTGCGTGCGTGCGTGCGTGCGTCTGCAGGGGGTATCTGTCCCATCCATAGATATCAGGGGTACTGCAGCTGCTGCTGCTGTTCAAACTTTTGCTTTAGGCCCATTCCTTTGATGTTAATAAGCGTTTCTAGTACAATCTTTTTCGCTCTGTTCACCCACATCTTTACATTACCTCGTGTGTGTGTGTGTGTGTGTGTGTGTGTGTGTATGTGTATGTGTGTGTACGTGTGTATAGCATGTGTTTGAAACACTATACTGTATCTGCATAGAAAAAAAGCCTTCTTTTAGTAATGTACAGTTCAAATACTGTATGAACATGACCCCATCTCATCTCATCCCCCTGACTCTGGATACAAAACATTCATGTATTCGTTTGCAACTTTTCATACAATTTGCTTGCACCATTTCAGAGAAATTAAATATTTAAAATGGAAATAAATTGGTAACTGCAGTAACAAACAACACTGTACATGCTAATAGTACATCCATGTAAGCAGTACATACATGCTCAGGAGTTGTTTTTTTGGATCGGTATATACTTGTCATTATCCACTTCAACCATTTTAATTCCCCCCTTTTAAATTATTGTACTGGTTGATGTGTATGTATATATATATATATATATATATATATATATATATATATATATATATATAGATATATATCTATATATATATATATATATATTTCAACCATTATCACCTACAGTACAGTAGCATACAGTGCTCCCACTGCAGCAAGGGATTCTGGGAAATGACATGCAATGTTTACTCGCTCATCCCACAACGTGGCGGTATCAAATATAGCGTTTTCCCAGTTATTATATCCCTGCAGGATGTAGGATAATCCCAGCCAAACCCACATACTTACTACATTCCCGTTATGTCACATGTATTATTTCCTGTGAAGGAAGCGCTATGTATATTCCCATTATGGTCACAAATTGGACGATACTGTATTTCCATTATGTCTCCTATTATTTTCCCATGATATCTCATAGAATACTGTCATCCAAAACCACATCATTATTGAATGATTGAAAATGATGCTCCGTTTTATGTCAAGATTGTCTTGACACTTAGACCCCCAAGATTTCAATAGCGCCTCACTTAAAAGATGACATTATTTTTGATTCAAATGAACTTTTATGGTGCAGAAGCCGCATGGTGCCTGTGCCTACAGTGTATGTATTTGTCAGTGTGTCTCTATCTGCATTTCTGTCTCTTGCTGGCCGCCAGCCTGTGTGATGATGTCAGCCTGTCTGTGATGTAAGAGAGACATTGTGATATCATCACATACTGTAGGCAGGATGGCAGGTGTAAAGCTTCTAAAAGAGAGAGGGAGGGAGAGAGGTAGAGGAGAGAGAGGGAGAAAGAGGGAGAGAGAGAGCAAGCAGCTCCTCCCTCCCATGCAAATGACTGGAGGCAGAGGAGTAGAGGGACAGAAGCCTGTGCTGCTTGTAATGGGACAGGATTTGGGGTGCTGTTTCATGCTCTATCTCCCTCCCTCCCACTGTCTCAGGTGCAGAAAGTTTTCAAGGGAGAGAGGAAAGGAAGAGGAAAATGGAAGCTGAGGAGAGCTGGTCCTGTCCCTCTTGTTGGTAAAGAGGGGGCATCCAGAAAGAGGTAAGGAGATAGTTTTATTTTAATTCAAGAAGGAGTGCCTGGTGGCGTAGCTGGTGTGCTCTGTCACACTACAGACCCCTCCCTGTGTGTGTGTGTGCGTGCGTGCGTGCGTGCGTGCGTGCGTGCGTGCGTCTGCAGGGGGTATCTGTCCCATCCATAGATATCAGGGGTACTGCAGCTGCTGCTGCTGTTCAAACTTTTGCTTTAGGCCCATTCCTTTGATGTTAATAAGCGTTTCTAGTACAATCTTTTTCGCTCTGTTCACCCACATCTTTACATTACCTCGTGTGTGTGTGTGTGTGTGTGTGTGTGTGTGTTTGTGTATGTGTGTGTACGTGTGTATAGCATGTGTTTGAAACACTATACTGTATCTGCATAGAAAAAAAGCCTTCTTTTAGTAATGTACAGTTCAAATACTGTATGAACATGACCCCATCTCATCTCATCCCCCTGACTCTGGATACAAAACATTCATGTATTCGTTTGCAACTTTTCATACAATTTGCTTGCACCATTTCAGAGAAATTAAATATTTAAAATGGAAATAAATTGGTAACTGCAGTAACAAACAACACTGTACATGCTAATAGTACATCCATGTAAGCAGTACATACATGCTCAGGAGTTGTTTTTTTGGATCGGTATATACTTGTCATTATCCACTTCAACCATTTTAATTCCCCCCTTTTAAATTATTGTACTGGTTGATGTGTATGTATATATATATATATATATATATATATATATATATATATATATATATATATATAGATATATATCTATATATATATATATATATATTTCAACCATTATCACCTACAGTACAGTAGCATACAGTGCTCCCACTGCAGCAAGGGATTCTGGGAAATGACATGCAATGTTTACTCGCTCATCCCACAACGTGGCGGTATCAAATATAGCGTTTTCCCAGTTATTATATCCCTGCAGGATGTAGGATAATCCCAGCCAAACCCACATACTTACTACATTCCCGTTATGTCACATGTATTATTTCCTGTGAAGGAAGCGCTATGTATATTCCCATTATGGTCACAAATTGGACGATACTGTATTTCCATTATGTCTCCTATTATTTTCCCATGATATCTCATAGAATACTGTCATCCAAAACCACATCATTATTGAATGATTGAAAATGATGCTCCGTTTTATGTCAAGATTGTCTTGACACTTAGACCCCCAAGATTTCAATAGCGCCTCACTTAAAAGATGACATTATTTTTGATTCAAATGAACTTTTATGGTGCAGAAGCCGCATGGTGCCTGTGCCTACAGTGTATGTATTTGTCAGTGTGTCTCTATCTGCATTTCTGTCTCTTGCTGGCCGCCAGCCTGTGTGATGATGTCAGCCTGTCTGTGATGTAAGAGAGACATTGTGATATCATCACATACTGTAGGCAGGATGGCAGGTGTAAAGCTTCTAAAAGAGAGAGGGAGGGAGAGAGGTAGAGGAGAGAGAGGGAGAAAGAGGGAGAGAGAGAGCAAGCAGCTCCTCCCTCCCATGCAAATGACTGGAGGCAGAGGAGTAGAGGGACAGAAGCCTGTGCTGCTTGTAATGGGACAGGATTTGGGGTGCTGTTTCATGCTCTATCTCCCTCCCTCCCACTGTCTCAGGTGCAGAAAGTTTTCAAGGGAGAGAGGAAAGGAAGAGGAAAATGGAAGCTGAGGAGAGCTGGTCCTGTCCCTCTTGTTGGTAAAGAGGGGGCATCCAGAAAGAGGTAAGGAGATAGTTTTATTTTAATTCAAGAAGGAGTGCCTGGTGGCGTAGCTGGTGTGCTCTGTCACACTACAGACCCCTCCCTGTGTGTGTGTGTGTGTGCGTGCGTGCGTGCGTGCGTGCGTGCGTGCGTGCGTGCGTCTGCAGGGGGTATCTGTCCCATCCATAGATATCAGGGGTACTGCAGCTGCTGCTGCTGTTCAAACTTTTGCTTTAGGCCCATTCCTTTGATGTTAATAAGCGTTTCTAGTACAATCTTTTTCGCTCTGTTCACCCACATCTTTACATTACCTCGTGTGTGTGTGTGTGTGTGTGTGTGTGTGTGTATGTGTATGTGTGTGTACGTGTGTATAGCATGTGTTTGAAACACTATACTGTATCTGCATAGAAAAAAAGCCTTCTTTTAGTAATGTACAGTTCAAATACTGTATGAACATGACCCCATCTCATCTCATCCCCCTGACTCTGGATACAAAACATTCATGTATTCGTTTGCAACTTTTCATACAATTTGCTTGCACCATTTCAGAGAAATTAAATATTTAAAATGGAAATAAATTGGTAACTGCAGTAACAAACAACACTGTACATGCTAATAGTACATCCATGTAAGCAGTACATACATGCTCAGGAGTTGTTTTTTTGGATCGGTATATACTTGTCATTATCCACTTCAACCATTTTAATTCCCCCCTTTTAAATTATTGTACTGGTTGATGTGTATGTATATATATATATATATATATATATATATATATATATATATATATATATATAGATATATATCTATATATATATATATATATATTTCAACCATTATCACCTACAGTACAGTAGCATACAGTGCTCCCACTGCAGCAAGGGATTCTGGGAAATGACATGCAATGTTTACTCGCTCATCCCACAACGTGGCGGTATCAAATATAGCGTTTTCCCAGTTATTATATCCCTGCAGGATGTAGGATAATCCCAGCCAAACCCACATACTTACTACATTCCCGTTATGTCACATGTATTATTTCCTGTGAAGGAAGCGCTATGTATATTCCCATTATGGTCACAAATTGGACGATACTGTATTTCCATTATGTCTCCTATTATTTTCCCATGATATCTCATAGAATACTGTCATCCAAAACCACATCATTATTGAATGATTGAAAATGATGCTCCGTTTTATGTCAAGATTGTCTTGACACTTAGACCCCCAAGATTTCAATAGCGCCTCACTTAAAAGATGACATTATTTTTGATTCAAATGAACTTTTATGGTGCAGAAGCCGCATGGTGCCTGTGCCTACAGTGTATGTATTTGTCAGTGTGTCTCTATCTGCATTTCTGTCTCTTGCTGGCCGCCAGCCTGTGTGATGATGTCAGCCTGTCTGTGATGTAAGAGAGACATTGTGATATCATCACATACTGTAGGCAGGATGGCAGGTGTAAAGCTTCTAAAAGAGAGAGGGAGGGAGAGAGGTAGAGGAGAGAGAGGGAGAAAGAGGGAGAGAGAGAGCAAGCAGCTCCTCCCTCCCATGCAAATGACTGGAGGCAGAGGAGTAGAGGGACAGAAGCCTGTGCTGCTTGTAATGGGACAGGATTTGGGGTGCTGTTTCATGCTCTATCTCCCTCCCTCCCACTGTCTCAGGTGCAGAAAGTTTTCAAGGGAGAGAGGAAAGGAAGAGGAAAATGGAAGCTGAGGAGAGCTGGTCCTGTCCCTCTTGTTGGTAAAGAGGGGGCATCCAGAAAGAGGTAAGGAGATAGTTTTATTTTAATTCAAGAAGGAGTGCCTGGTGGCGTAGCTGGTGTGCTCTGTCACACTACAGACCCCTCCCTGTGTGTGTGTGTGCGTGCGTGCGTGCGTGCGTGCGTGCGTGCGTGCGTGCGTCTGCAGGGGGTATCTGTCCCATCCATAGATATCAGGGGTACTGCAGCTGCTGCTGCTGTTCAAACTTTTGCTTTAGGCCCATTCCTTTGATGTTAATAAGCGTTTCTAGTACAATCTTTTTCGCTCTGTTCACCCACATCTTTACATTACCTCGTGTGTGTGTGTGTGTGTGTGTGTGTGTGTGTTTGTGTATGTGTGTGTACGTGTGTATAGCATGTGTTTGAAACACTATACTGTATCTGCATAGAAAAAAAGCCTTCTTTTAGTAATGTACAGTTCAAATACTGTATGAACATGACCCCATCTCATCTCATCCCCCTGACTCTGGATACAAAACATTCATGTATTCGTTTGCAACTTTTCATACAATTTGCTTGCACCATTTCAGAGAAATTAAATATTTAAAATGGAAATAAATTGGTAACTGCAGTAACAAACAACACTGTACATGCTAATAGTACATCCATGTAAGCAGTACATACATGCTCAGGAGTTGTTTTTTTGGATCGGTATATACTTGTCATTATCCACTTCAACCATTTTAATTCCCCCCTTTTAAATTATTGTACTGGTTGATGTGTATGTATATATATATATATATATATATATATATATATATATATATATATATATATATATAGATATATATCTATATATATATATATATATATTTCAACCATTATCACCTACAGTACAGTAGCATACAGTGCTCCCACTGCAGCAAGGGATTCTGGGAAATGACATGCAATGTTTACTCGCTCATCCCACAACGTGGCGGTATCAAATATAGCGTTTTCCCAGTTATTATATCCCTGCAGGATGTAGGATAATCCCAGCCAAACCCACATACTTACTACATTCCCGTTATGTCACATGTATTATTTCCTGTGAAGGAAGCGCTATGTATATTCCCATTATGGTCACAAATTGGACGATACTGTATTTCCATTATGTCTCCTATTATTTTCCCATGATATCTCATAGAATACTGTCATCCAAAACCACATCATTATTGAATGATTGAAAATGATGCTCCGTTTTATGTCAAGATTGTCTTGACACTTAGACCCCCAAGATTTCAATAGCGCCTCACTTAAAAGATGACATTATTTTTGATTCAAATGAACTTTTATGGTGCAGAAGCCGCATGGTGCCTGTGCCTACAGTGTATGTATTTGTCAGTGTGTCTCTATCTGCATTTCTGTCTCTTGCTGGCCGCCAGCCTGTGTGATGATGTCAGCCTGTCTGTGATGTAAGAGAGACATTGTGATATCATCACATACTGTAGGCAGGATGGCAGGTGTAAAGCTTCTAAAAGAGAGAGGGAGGGAGAGAGGTAGAGGAGAGAGAGGGAGAAAGAGGGAGAGAGAGAGCAAGCAGCTCCTCCCTCCCATGCAAATGACTGGAGGCAGAGGAGTAGAGGGACAGAAGCCTGTGCTGCTTGTAATGGGACAGGATTTGGGGTGCTGTTTCATGCTCTATCTCCCTCCCTCCCACTGTCTCAGGTGCAGAAAGTTTTCAAGGGAGAGAGGAAAGGAAGAGGAAAATGGAAGCTGAGGAGAGCTGGTCCTGTCCCTCTTGTTGGTAAAGAGGGGGCATCCAGAAAGAGGTAAGGAGATAGTTTTATTTTAATTCAAGAAGGAGTGCCTGGTGGCGTAGCTGGTGTGCTCTGTCACACTACAGACCCCTCCCTGTGTGTGTGTGTGTGTGCGTGCGTGCGTGCGTGCGTGCGTGCGTGCGTGCGTGCGTCTGCAGGGGGTATCTGTCCCATCCATAGATATCAGGGGTACTGCAGCTGCTGCTGCTGTTCAAACTTTTGCTTTAGGCCCATTCCTTTGATGTTAATAAGCGTTTCTAGTACAATCTTTTTCGCTCTGTTCACCCACATCTTTACATTACCTCGTGTGTGTGTGTGTGTGTGTGTGTGTGTGTGTATGTGTATGTGTGTGTACGTGTGTATAGCATGTGTTTGAAACACTATACTGTATCTGCATAGAAAAAAAGCCTTCTTTTAGTAATGTACAGTTCAAATACTGTATGAACATGACCCCATCTCATCTCATCCCCCTGACTCTGGATACAAAACATTCATGTATTCGTTTGCAACTTTTCATACAATTTGCTTGCACCATTTCAGAGAAATTAAATATTTAAAATGGAAATAAATTGGTAACTGCAGTAACAAACAACACTGTACATGCTAATAGTACATCCATGTAAGCAGTACATACATGCTCAGGAGTTGTTTTTTTGGATCGGTATATACTTGTCATTATCCACTTCAACCATTTTAATTCCCCCCTTTTAAATTATTGTACTGGTTGATGTGTATGTATATATATATATATATATATATATATATATATATATATATATATATATATAGATATATATCTATATATATATATATATATATTTCAACCATTATCACCTACAGTACAGTAGCATACAGTGCTCCCACTGCAGCAAGGGATTCTGGGAAATGACATGCAATGTTTACTCGCTCATCCCACAACGTGGCGGTATCAAATATAGCGTTTTCCCAGTTATTATATCCCTGCAGGATGTAGGATAATCCCAGCCAAACCCACATACTTACTACATTCCCGTTATGTCACATGTATTATTTCCTGTGAAGGAAGCGCTATGTATATTCCCATTATGGTCACAAATTGGACGATACTGTATTTCCATTATGTCTCCTATTATTTTCCCATGATATCTCATAGAATACTGTCATCCAAAACCACATCATTATTGAATGATTGAAAATGATGCTCCGTTTTATGTCAAGATTGTCTTGACACTTAGACCCCCAAGATTTCAATAGCGCCTCACTTAAAAGATGACATTATTTTTGATTCAAATGAACTTTTATGGTGCAGAAGCCGCATGGTGCCTGTGCCTACAGTGTATGTATTTGTCAGTGTGTCTCTATCTGCATTTCTGTCTCTTGCTGGCCGCCAGCCTGTGTGATGATGTCAGCCTGTCTGTGATGTAAGAGAGACATTGTGATATCATCACATACTGTAGGCAGGATGGCAGGTGTAAAGCTTCTAAAAGAGAGAGGGAGGGAGAGAGGTAGAGGAGAGAGAGGGAGAAAGAGGGAGAGAGAGAGCAAGCAGCTCCTCCCTCCCATGCAAATGACTGGAGGCAGAGGAGTAGAGGGACAGAAGCCTGTGCTGCTTGTAATGGGACAGGATTTGGGGTGCTGTTTCATGCTCTATCTCCCTCCCTCCCACTGTCTCAGGTGCAGAAAGTTTTCAAGGGAGAGAGGAAAGGAAGAGGAAAATGGAAGCTGAGGAGAGCTGGTCCTGTCCCTCTTGTTGGTAAAGAGGGGGCATCCAGAAAGAGGTAAGGAGATAGTTTTATTTTAATTCAAGAAGGAGTGCCTGGTGGCGTAGCTGGTGTGCTCTGTCACACTACAGACCCCTCCCTGTGTGTGTGTGTGCGTGCGTGCGTGCGTGCGTGCGTGCGTGCGTGCGTGCGTGCGTCTGCAGGGGGTATCTGTCCCATCCATAGATATCAGGGGTACTGCAGCTGCTGCTGCTGTTCAAACTTTTGCTTTAGGCCCATTCCTTTGATGTTAATAAGCGTTTCTAGTACAATCTTTTTCGCTCTGTTCACCCACATCTTTACATTACCTCGTGTGTGTGTGTGTGTGTGTGTGTGTGTGTGTGTGTATGTGTGTGTACGTGTGTATAGCATGTGTTTGAAACACTATACTGTATCTGCATAGAAAAAAAGCCTTCTTTTAGTAATGTACAGTTCAAATACTGTATGAACATGACCCCATCTCATCTCATCCCCCTGACTCTGGATACAAAACATTCATGTATTCGTTTGCAACTTTTCATACAATTTGCTTGCACCATTTCAGAGAAATTAAATATTTAAAATGGAAATAAATTGGTAACTGCAGTAACAAACAACACTGTACATGCTAATAGTACATCCATGTAAGCAGTACATACATGCTCAGGAGTTGTTTTTTTGGATCGGTATATACTTGTCATTATCCACTTCAACCATTTTAATTCCCCCCTTTTAAATTATTGTACTGGTTGATGTGTATGTATATATATAT
>NW_027454621.1:52500-68490 GCF_040206685.1 Ascaphus truei | reverse complement strand
GTACGTCTGTACCAGATGCAAGGGAAAATGAAGCCCTGAATGACCTCAGAACACTATTGGCCGAATCTGAAAGGCCACCAGGGGAAGGGCCTTTTACTGATCTTAGGCCCAAATCAAATTTCTGCCCTATGGAGAACAACATGCCCATATTGATACATTTGTAAATTTGGTTACCAAAGGATCTTGAATCTTTACCTCGGACCAAACAATTAGACAACCTCAATGAAAAGGAAAACAAGCCCTCAAAGAACTATCAGACGATAAGACTATTGTCATTAACCATCCGACAAGGGTGGAAACCTGGTAATCTTAAGATCAAAGGACTATGAGAAAGAAAATATGAGGATTTTGTCAGACTGGGCCTGCTATGAGATTTTAGAGACAGACCCTACTCTAAAATTTAACAAAGAACTGATCAACATACTTAACAAAGGTCTGACTTTAAAACTTATCTCTGAAAGAAAATACACCTACATCCTGGTCCGGACACCAAAAATCGCTACATTCTATAGCCTCCCTAAGGTCCATAAAAACAAAAACACCACCTCAGGTAGAACAATAGTCTCTGGATCGGTAATCTGACAGAAAAGGCAAGTTTGTATGTGGACAAGATTTGAGACCGTTTGTCACCACTCTGCCTTCATTCATTAGGGACACTAAAGATGTCCTTATGAAGTTAGATGGGCATAATGGTGGCTGAGGACTGTACCTTAGTAACCCTTGATGTAGAGGGACTGTACTCTAGCATCAGACATGATCGGGGACTAAGAGCGGTCAATCACGTCCTCAGCACACGCAGTCAGCACCACCAAAACCACAACAGTTTCACTGCGGAATTATTAAAATTTGTCCTACAAAGAAACTATTTTTGGTTTAACAGAACCATCTATCACCAGGTACAGGGTACAGCTATGGGCACAAGTGCGCCCACGACATATGCGAACCTGTACCTGGGATGGTGGGAATCAACAAGGGTATTTTCAGAAGAACTCGAACATTTCACTACACACGTGGAGATGTGGCTTCGTTTCATTGACGATGTGCTCATCGTGTGGCGAGGGTCAGAGGCCTTACTGAAACAATTCATAGGGGTCTTGAACATCAATGACCTCAATTTACATCTGACCATGGAATATAGTTCTGATCAAATCTGCTTTCTTGACCTATTGATCTCCAAGGGTGACAATGGCCTTCTAGAAACAACAATATATATCGCAAAATACAGCCACAAATAGTATCCTCTTGGCAAGTAGTCACCACCTCAGATCACTGATAGAAGGACAGTTGGACAGTTTCTCCGACTAAGAAGAAATTGCAGCAATGACAAGGACTTTGAAGACAAAGCCATTGACATGAGAAATCGGTTCGTAGCTAGGGGCTACAGCCTAAAACAGTTAAAAAGGCATATAAATGGGCTAAACAGAAAGCAAGATCAGAACTGGTCAAAAATAAACCCACCAAACCAGAACAGAACACAGTAAGATTCATTGGTACCTTCAATAAACAATGGAAGGTGGCAAAGGAAATCTTGCCACAAACACTGGCACATACTACGGGCTGATGAAGATCTTTGTGACTCTGTACCTCCATATCCGGCTATGGTGAGTAGACGGGCTAAGATTTGAGAGATCATTTAGTCCACAGTCGCTATACTGCGGAAACACCAAAGGCCACCTGGTTACCACCTCGGGTTGAGGGCACCTTTCACTGCCAAAGATGCAAAGCCTGCCAATATGTAACTGTGTCAAAAACCTTCAGTAACCACAATAACTCCAAACACTTCAATATACGTAAGTTTATTCATTGCAATACCACAGGAGTTATTTACATGGGGGACCTGCAGGTGTGGGAAAAGTGTGTGGGCAAAACACACCGCCAGTTCAAAACAAGAATTCTGGAGCATGTAGGATCAATCCGCAACAAACTAGACACCCCGGTTGCAACCATATAACCCAATGTCAATATGGAGACCTAAAGGGAATATCGTTTGTGGGGACAGATCAATTCTCCCCGGGAATCAGAAAGGGGGACTGGGACACAGAACTACTTAAGATGGGGTCAAGATGGATTTATACCCTAGGAACTTTAAATCCATCGGGACTGAATGAAGGGTTTCTTTTCAGTCCTTTCATCTGACCCTCCTAACAGATATTCTGCTTAGACCATTTCATATCTCTTATTTGGATTACAGTATTTTATTCTCTCATTTATTCGAAGTATAGCATTTTTCAGCCTCCTGCCCAGTCCAGACATAAACAAACAATTACAATAATGATACAAAGACTCTTTTGGTGTACTAACTGTTTAATAATATGATTGTTATTACATCAGTCAGATAAAGTGGTTACAACAGCTATACCACTTTCTTATTGCAGTGACTAACCATCACATAGATCAATGAATATAAAAATCATTTAAACACACAACCCTACTAGAGTGAGCACTTGCCACAGTATTTGCTCATCTGCATATGAACATACCAGTGCCATTGATACCCAGTCCTTGATGCCCTTTTGACTGACATACACAGTACCAAGTTCATTGGGGGCAATTGGGTCAGGCTATTAAAGGTTGCTAAATGTATCAGACCACCAACTGTGCATTCTTGCAATGGGACTTATCCTCTGTTCTGATCCAGCAACTACAGGGTTAACTGTTTTAATAGCCACACCTACCGTGACTATATAACCTATCAGTCGCACACAGGGACCTCCCCTACGCACCCTGAAGAAGCGTTCATTCGTGAAACGCGCGTCGGCCACTTACCTACTCCTGACTCGCGGGAAGCCTTTCCTTTGAAAGCAGCATGGACTGATCTTGTTCTTAGCTGCGGTACTTCTGGCGCCCCGTGTGCGGTTTATATCACTGCTCCTATGTGTTCCAACTACACAGTAGGATCGTGTTCATTATAGGGGACGCTCTCTATCCACTATATAGTCAGGCTTGTCCTCGAGCATATCAGCGCTGATGTAGGGGACAAAGCATTGCCCGTTATTAGTGTTCTACCTGTTTCTATGCATGCTTGATTCTCACCTGCTCAATAGGAGGTTGGTGTGGGCTATCAGGGCTATCAGTTTACCTCACCACAGGATATCTGCCTCAGCTGTTCTATACCGGTCGGGCAATAAATGAGTCTAGCCTTTGGCAGGTTTATTGCTCCCTCCGTAAGACCTAATGTATTAGCCATTTAGGAGTGCTTCTTGTGTATATTACCAGCTAATACTATTAGGGGAGAATCTGGGTATTCACCATACACACCATTGATATTATACCCACTGCATGTCACGGTATACACTCCTCCATCACTGCAGCTTCCTATTCCTGCGCAGAAGATACACACGATCAGCTGTTTGAGACTCTATGAAGAATGTAGGAATATCGCCCTCATTAGCCCCTTAGGGCTATTCTAACACGGCTGGAGTATCCTCAAAGGGTGTCTGCATTAACCCTTACATTAAGCACCTACCCTGACCTGCAAGACTAGGGACTGCTGTCTCAGAGTGTGTTCTCCAGTCTTAGGGCTAGCAGCTTGCAGTGATTGTATGTGAATATACAGCAGTTCAGGTAGATATACACAGAAATGTGCGGTGTCTGGCTTAGATTACCTATACCACCTATATGTCACCAAAGATTCAGAGCATATACAAGCCTGAAAATGTACTACTTCATGTGTATGGTGGTTACATTACGGACCTATCTCCTCACTTAAGGAGGCTATATATATAGCAATAGGTCCTGACTATCCATAAAGGATCTCCATATGTACACACTACTTAACTACCTCTGGTTAAGTTACCAGTGATCACAGTCACGTGCTGTTTGATACATTTTCTGATTTTAAAGCCCATTTTTTTATCATTGTTTATTAATAAAGTATTTTAATCATGTCATTATACATTCAGTTTGACAGAGTGCTGGTAAACTAGGTTTCCTTTTCTTTCATATACATATAATGTGCAGTGTAATAAACTCCTGAGGAAGTGGGCATACACATCATGTAACCACATATATGGTCCCCTATGCAGAAATAGGTACCGGACAAATAGTAAACATGCCAACTGTAATCGAATATATATGCTGCTGCAGCGATGTGACAACAGATGTATATAGCGGAAACCTCACTACATCTAGAGAGATAAGAAGATGTCTAAACAGGCACCAAGCTGTGCAAGATCACACTATATAGATATACATCTCAATGATTACATAAACATATAGAGGTATATAGTATATGCATAACCATACCATGTGTCCTGCAATGTCATGTTGTAATAATGTTCAGTGGGAAGAATCAGCTGGATCCCAGAATCTCATACTACAGATCTATACATATAGACATCTCACTCTAACAGCCAGTGCAGACCACCAAGTATACCCGCAGCTCAGAGAACGGCACGAGAAGGTGCCAGTGTACATCACCACCACAAGTATACCCGCAGCTCAGAGACCGACATGAGAAGGTGCCAGTGTACATCACCACCACAAGTATACCCGCAGCTCAGAGACCGACATGAGAAGGTGCCAGTGTACATTCACCACCACAAGTATACCCGCAGCTCAGAGACCGACATGAGAAGGTGCCAGTGTACATCACCACCACAAGTATACCCGCAGCTCAGAGACGGCATGAGAAGGTGCCAGTGTACATCACCACCACAAGTATACCGCAGCTCAGAGAACGACATGAGAAGGTGCCAGTGTACATCACCACCACAAGTATACCCGCAGCTCAGAGAACGGCATGAGAAGGCGCCAGTGTACATCACCACCACAAGTATACCCGCAGCTCAGAGAACGGCATGAGAAGGCACCAGTGTAAATCATCACCACAAGTATACCCGCAGCTCAGAGAACGGCATGAGAAGGTGCCAGTGTACATCACCACCACAAGTATACCCGCAGCTCAGAGAACGGCATGAGAAGGTGCCAGTGTACATCACCACCACAAGTATACCCGCAGCTCAGAGAACGGCATGAGAAGGCGCCAGTGTACATCACCACCACAAGTATACCCGCAGCTCAGAGAACGACATGAGAAGGCACCAGTGTACATCACCACCACAAGTATACCCGCAGCTCAGAGAACGGCATGAGAAGGCACCAGTGTACATCACCACCACAAGTATACCCGCAGCTCAGAGACCGGCATGAGAAGGTGCCAGTGTACATCACCACCACAAGTATACCCGCAGCTCAGAGAACGGCATGAGAAGGTGCCAGTGTACATCACCACCACAAGTATACCCGCAGCTCAGAGAACGGCATGAGAAGGTGCCAGTGTACATCACCACCACAAGTATACCCGCAGCTCAGAGACCGACATGAGAAGGTGCCAGTGTACATCACCACCACAAGTATACCCGCAGCTCAGAGACCGACATGAGAAGGTGCCAGTGTATATCACCACCACAAGTATACCCGCAGCTCAGAGACCGGCATGAGAAAGTGCCAGTGTACATCACCACCACAAGTATACCCGCAGCTCAGAGAACGGCATGAGAAGGTGCCAGTGTACATCACCACCACAAGTATACCCGCAGCTCAGAGACCGGCATGAGAAGGTGCCAGTGTACATCACCACCACAAGTATACCCGCAGCTCAGAGACCGACATGAGAAGGTGCCAGTGTATATCACCACAAGTATACCCGCAGCTCAGAGACCGACATGAGAAGGCACCAGTGTACATCATCACCACAAGTATACCCGCAGCTCAGAGAACGACATGAGAAGGTGCCAGTGTATATCACCACAAGTATACCCGCAGCTCAGAGACCGACATGAGAAGGCACCAGTGTACATCATCACCACAAGTATACCCGCAGCTCAGAGAACGACATGAGAAGGTGCCAGTGTACATCACCACCACAAGTATACCCGCAGCTCAGAGACCGACATGAGAAGGCACCAGTGTACATCATCACCACAAGTATACCCGCAGATCAGAGAACGGCATGAGAAGGCGCCAGTGTACATCACCACCACAAGTATACCCGCAGCTCAGAGAACGGCATGAGAAGGCACCAGTGTACATCATCACCACAAGTATACCCGCAGCTCAGAGAACGGCATGAGAAGGTGCCAGTGTACATCACCACCACAAGTATACCCGCAGCTCAGAGAACGGCATGAGAAGGCACCAGTGTAAATCATCACCACAAGTATACCCGCAGCTCAGAGAACGGCATGAGAAGGTGCCAGTGTACATCACCACCACAAGTATACCCGCAGCTCAGAGAACGGCATGAGAAGGTGCCAGTGTACATCACCACCACAAGTATACCCGCAGCTCAGAGAACGGCATGAGAAGGCGCCAGTGTACATCACCACCACAAGTATACCCGCAGCTCAGAGAACGACATGAGAAGGCACCAGTGTACATCACCACCACAAGTATACCCGCAGCTCAGAGAACGGCATGAGAAGGCACCAGTGTACATCACCACCACAAGTATACCCGCAGCTCAGAGAACGGCATGAGAAGGTGCCAGTGTACATCACCACCACAAGTATACCCGCAGCTCAGAGAACGGCATGAGAAGGCGCCAGTGTACATCACCACCACAAGTATACCCGCAGCTCAGAGACCGACACGAGAAGGCGCCAGTGTACATCACCACCACAAGTATACCCGCAGCTCAGAGACCGACATGAGAAGGCGCCAGTGTACATCACCACAAGTATACCCGCAGCTCAGAGACCGACACGAGAAGGCGCCAGTGTACATCACCACCACAAGTATACCCGCAGCTCAGAGACCGACATGAGAAGGTGCCAGTGTATATCACCACAAGTATACCCGCAGCTCAGAGACCGACATGAGAAGGTGCCAGTGTACATCACCACCACAAGTATACCCGCAGCTCAGAGAACGACATGAGAAGGTGCCAGTGTACATCACCACCACAAGTATACCCGCAGCTCAGAGAACGGCATGAGAAGGCGCCAGTGTACATCACCACAAGTATACCCGCAGCTCAGAGACCGACATGAGAAGGTGCCAGTGTACATCACCACCACAAGTATACCCGCAGCTCAGAGACCGACATGAGAAGGTGCCAGTGTACATCACCACAAGTATACCCGCAGCTCAGAGACCGACATGAGAAGGTGCCAGTGTACATCACCACCACAAGTATACCCGCAGCTCAGAGACCGGCATGAGAAAGTGCCAGTGTACATCACCACCACAAGTATACCCGCAGCTCAGAGACCGGCATGAGAAGGTGCCAGTGTACATCATCACCACAAGTATACCCGCAGCTCAGAGACCGGCATGAGAAGGTGCCAGTGTACATCACCACCACAAGTATACCCGCAGCTCAGAGAACGGCATGAGAAGGTGCCAGTGTACATCACCACCACAAGTATACCCGCAGCTCAGAGACCGACATGAGAAGGTGCCAGTGTACATCACCACCACAAGTATACCCGCAGCTCAGAGAACGGCATGAGAAGGTGCCAGTGTACACCACCACAAGTATACCCGCAGCTCAGAGACCGACATGAGAAGGTGCCAGTGTACATCACCACCACAAGTATACCCGCAGCTCAGAGACCGACATGAGAAGGTGCCAGTGTACATCACCACCACAAGTATACCCGCAGCTCAGAGAACGGCATGAGAAGGTGCCAGTGTACATCATCACCACAAGTATACCCGCAGCTCAGAGACCGACATGAGAAGGTGCCAGTGTACATCACCACCACAAGTATACCCGCAGCTCAGAGACCGACATGAGAAGGTGCCAGTGTACATCACTACAACAAGTATACCCGCAGCTCAGAGACCGACACGAGAAGGTGCCAGTGTACATCATCACAAGTATACCCGCAGCTCAGAGAACGGCACGAGAAGGTGCCAGTGTACATCATCACAAGTATACCCGCAGCTCAGAGAACGGCACGAGAAGGTGCCAGTGTACATCACCACAAGTATACCCGCAGCTCAGAGAACGACATGAGAAGGCGCCAGTGTACATCACTACAATAAGTATACCCGCAGCTCAGAGAACGACATGAGAAGGCGCCAGTGTACATCACTACAACAAGTATACCCGCAGCTCAGAGAACGGCATGAGAAGGCGCCAGTGTACATCATCACCACAAGTATACCCGCAGCTCAGAGACCGACATGAGAAGGTGCCAGTGTACATCACCACCACAAGTATACCCGCAGCTCAGAGACCGACATGAGAAGGCGCCAGTGTACATCATCACCACAAGTATACCCGCAGCTCAGAGACCGACATGAGAAGGCGCCAGTGTACATCACCACAAGTATACCCGCAGCTCAGAGAATGACATGAGAAGGTGCCAGTGTACATCACCACCACAAGTATACCCGCAGCTCAGAGAACGGCACGAGAAGGTGCCAGTGTACATCACCACCACAAGTATACCCGCAGCTCAGAGACCGACATGAGAAGGTGCCAGTGTACATCACCACCACAAGTATACCCGCAGCTCAGAGACCGACATGAGAAGGTGCCAGTGTACATCACCACCACAAGTATACCCGCAGCTCAGAGACCGACATGAGAAGGTGCCAGTGTACATCACCACCACAAGTATACCCGCAGCTCAGAGACCGACATGAGAAGGTGCCAGTGTACATCACCACCACAAGTATACCCGCAGCTCAGAGACCAACATGAGAAGGTGCCAGTGTACATCACCACCACAAGTATACCCGCAGCTCAGAGACCGACATGAGAAGGTGCCAGTGTACATCACCACAAGTATACCCGCAGCTCAGAGACCGACATGAGAAGGTGCCAGTGTACATCACCACCACAAGTATACCCGCAGCTCAGAGACCGACATGAGAAGGTGCCAGTGTACATCACCACCACAAGTATACCCGCAGCTCAGAGACCGACATGAGAAGGTGCCAGTGTACATCACCACCACAAGTATACCCGCAGCTCAGAGACCGACATGAGAAGGTGCCAGTGTACATCACCACCACAAGTATACCCGCAGCTCAGAGACCGACATGAGAAGGTGCCAGTGTACATCACCACAAGTATACCCGCAGCTCAGAGAACGGCATGAGAAAGTGCCAGTGTACATCACCACCACAAGTATACCCGCAGCTCAGAGAACGGCATGAGAAGGTGCCAGTGTACATCATCACCACAAGTATACCCGCAGCTCAGAGACCGGCATGAGAAGGTGCCAGTGTACATCACCACCACAAGTATACCCGCAGCTCAGAGAACGGCATGAGAAGGTGCCAGTGTACATCATCACCACAAGTATACCCGCAGCTCAGAGAACGGCATGAGAAGGTGCCAGTGTACATCACCACCACAAGTATACCCGCAGCTCAGAGACCGACACGAGAAGGTGCCAGTGTACATCACCACCACAAGTATACCCGCAGCTCAGAGAACGACATGAGAAGGTGCCAGTGTACATCACCACCACAAGTATACCCGCAGCTCAGAGACCGACACGAGAAGGTGCCAGTGTACATCACCACCACAAGTATACCCGCAGCTCAGAGACCGACATGAGAAGGTGCCAGTGTACATCACCACCACAAGTATACCCGCAGCTCAGAGACCGACATGAGAAGGTGCCAGTGTACATCACCACCACAAGTATACCTGCAGCTCAGAGAACGACATGAGAAGGTGCCAGTGTACATCATCACCACAAGTATACCCGCAGCTCAGAGAACGGCATGAGAAGGTGCCAGTGTACATCACCACAAGTATACCCGCAGCTCAGAGACCGACATGAGAAGGTGCCAGTGTACATCACCACCACAAGTATACCCGCAGCTCAGAGAACGGCATGAGAAGGCGCCAGTGTACATCACCACCACAAGTATACCCGCAGCTCAGAGAACGGCATGAGAAGGCGCCAGTGTCCATCACCACCACAAGTATACCCGCAGCTCAGAGACCGACATGAGAAGTTGCCAGTGTACATCACCACAAGTATACCCGCAGCTCAGAGAACGACATGAGAAGGTGCCAGTGTACATCACCACCACAAGTATACCCGCAGCTCAGAGAACGACATGAGAAGGTGCCAGTGTACATCACCACCACAAGTATACCCGCAGCTCAGAGACCGACATGAGAAGGTGCCAGTGTACATCACCACAAGTATACCCGCAGCTCAGAGAACGACATGAGAAGGTGCCAGTGTACATCACCACCACAAGTATACCCGCAGCTCAGAGAACGACATGAGAAGGTGCCAGTGTACATCACCACCACAAGTATACCTGCAGCTCAGAGAACGGCATGAGAAGGTGCCAGTGTACATCATCACCACACGTATACCCGCAGCTCAGAGACCGACATGAGAAGGTGCCAGTGTACATCACCACCACAAGTATACCTGCAGCTCAGAGAACGACATGAGAAGGTGCCAGTGTACATCATCACCACAAGTATACCCGCAGCTCAGAGACCGACATGAGAAGGTGCCAGTGTACATCACCACAAGTATACCCGCAGCTCAGAGAACGACATGAGAAGGTGCCAGTGTACATCACCACCACAAGTATACCCGCAGCTCAGAGAACGGCATGAGAAGGTGCCAGTGTATATCACCACAAGTATACCCGCAGCTCAGAGACCGACATGAGAAGGTGCCAGTGTACATCACCACCACAAGTATACCCGCAGCTCAGACCGGCATGAGAAGGTGCCAGTGTACATCACCACCACAAGTATACCCGCAGCTCAGAGAACGGCATGAGAAGGTGCCAGTGTACATCACCACCACAAGTATACCCGCAGCTCAGAGAACGGCATGAGAAGGTGCCAGTGTACATCACCACCACAAGTATACCCGCAGCTCAGAGAACGGCATGAGAAGGTGCCAGTGTACATCACCACCACAAGTATACCCGCAGCTCAGAGAACGGCATGAGAAGGCGCCAGTGTACATCACCACAAGTATACCCGCAGCTCAGAGACCGACATGAGAAGGTGCCAGTGTACATCACCACCACAAGTATACCCGCAGCTCAGAGAACGGCATGAGAAGGTGCCAGTGTACATCACCACCACAAGTATACCCGCAGCTCAGAGAACGGCATGAGAAGGCGCCAGTGTACATCACCACAAGTATACCCGCAGCTCAGAGACCGACATGAGAAGGTGCCAGTGTACATCACCACCACAAGTATACCCGCAGCTCAGAGAACGACATGAGAAGGTGCCAGTGTACATCACCACCACAAGTATACCCGCAGCTCAGAGAACGACATGAGAAGGTGCCAGTGTACATCACCACCACAAGTATACCCGCAGCTCAGAGAACGGCACGAGAAGGTGCCAGTGTACATCACCACCACAAGTATACCCGCAGCTCAGAGAACGGCATGAGAAGGTGCCAGTGTACATCACCACCACAAGTATACTCGCAGCTCAGAGACCGACACGAGAAGGTGCCAGTGTACATCACCACCACAAGTATACCCGCAGCTCAGAGACCGACATGAGAAGGTGCCAGTGTACATCACCACAAGTATACCCGCAGCTCAGAGAACGGCATGAGAAGGTGCCAGTGTACATCACCACCACAAGTATACCCGCAGCTCAGAGAACGGCATGAGAAGGCGCCAGTGTACATCACCACAAGTATACCCGCAGCTCAGAGAACGACATGAGAAGGTGCCAGTGTACATCACCACCACAAGTATACCCGCAGCTCAGAGAACGGCACGAGAAGGTGCCAGTGTACATCACCACCACAAGTATACCCGCAGCTCAGAGACCGACATGAGAAGGTGCCAGTGTACATCACCACCACAAGTATACCCGCAGCTCAGAGAACGGCATGAGAAGGCGCCAGTGTACATCACCACCACAAGTATACCCGCAGCTCAGAGAACGGCACGAGAAGGTGCCAGTGTACATCACCACCACAAGTATACCCGCAGCTCAGAGACCGACACGAGAAGGTGCCAGTGTACATCACCACCACAAGTATACCCGCAGCTCAGAGACCGACATGAGAAGGTGCCAGTGTACATCACCACAAGTATACCTGCAGCTCAGAGAACGGCACGAGAAGGTGCCAGTGTACATCACCACCACAAGTATACCCGCAGCTCAGAGAACGGCATGAGAAGGTGCCAGTGTACATCACCACCACAAGTATACCCGCAGCTCAGAGACCAACATGAGAAGGTGCCAGTGTACATCACCACCACAAGTATACCCGCAGCTCAGAGAACGGCATGAGAAGGTGCCAGTGTACATCACCACCACAAGTATACCCGCAGCTCAGAGAACGGCATGAGAAGGTGCCAGTGTACATCACCACCACAAGTATACCCGCAGCTCAGAGACCGACATGAGAAGGTGCCAGTGTACATCATCACCACAAGTATACCCGCAGCTCAGAGAACGGCATGAGAAGGTGCCAGTGTACATCACCACCACAAGTATACCCGCAGCTCAGAGACCGACATGAGAAGGTGCCAGTGTACATCACCACCACAAGTATACCCGCAGCTCAGAGACCGACATGAGAAGGTGCCAGTGTACATCACCACCACAAGTATACCCGCAGCTCAGAGAACGGCATGAGAAGGTGCCAGTGTACATCACCACCACAAGTATACCCGCAGCTCAGAGACCGACATGAGAAGGTGCCAGTGTACATCACCACCACAAGTATACCCGCAGCTCAGAGACCGACATGAGAAGGTGCCAGTGTACATCACCACCACAAGTATACCCGCAGCTCAGAGAACGACATGAGAAGGCGCCAGTGTACATCACCACCACAAGTATACCCGCAGCTCAGAGACCGACATGAGAAGGTGCCAGTGTACATCACCACCACAAGTATACCCGCAGCTCAGAGACCGACATGAGAAGGTGCCAGTGTACATCACCACCACAAGTATACCCGCAGCTCAGAGACCGACATGAGAAGGTGCCAGTGTACATCACCACCACAAGTATACCCGCAGCTCAGAGACCGACATGAGAAGGTGCCAGTGTACATCACCACAAGTATACCCGCAGCTCAGAGAACGGCATGAGAAGGTGCCAGTGTACATCACCACCACAAGTATACCCGCAGCTCAGAGACCGACATGAGAAGGTGCCAGTGTACATCACCACAAGTATACCCGCAGCTCAGAGAACGGCATGAGAAGGTGCCAGTGTACATTACCACCACAAGTATACCCGCAGCTCAGAGAACGGCATGAGAAGGTGCCAGTGTACAACACCACCACAAGTATACCCGCAGCTCAGAGACCGGCATGAGAAGGTGCCAGTGTACATCACCACCACAAGTATACCCGCAGCTCAGAGACCGACATGAGAAGGTGCCAGTGTACATCACCACCACAAGTATACCCGCAGCTCAGAGACCGACATGAGAAGGTGCCAGTGTACATCACCACAAGTATACCCGCAGCTCAGAGACCGGCATGAGAAGGTGCCAGTGTACATCACCACCACAAGTATACCCGCAGCTCAGAGACCGACATGAGAAGGTGCCAGTGTACATCATCACCACAAGTATACCCGCAGCTCAGAGAACGGCATGAGAAGGTGCCAGTGTACATCACCACAAGTATACCCGCAGCTCAGAGACCGACATGAGAAGGTGCCAGTGTACATCACCACCACAAGTATACCCGCAGCTCAGAGACCGACACGAGAAGGTGCCAGTGTACATCACCACCACAAGTATACCCGCAGCTCAGAGACCGGCACGAGAAGGTGCCAGTGTACATCACCACAAGTATACCCACAGCTCAGAGAACGGCACGAGAAGGTGCCAGTGTACATCACCACCACAAGTATACCCGCAGCTCAGAGAACGACATGAGAAGGTGCCAGTGTACATCACCACCACAAGTATACCCGCAGCTCAGAGACCGGCATGAGAAAGTGCCAGTGTACATCACCACCACAAGTATACCCGCAGCTCAGAGAACGGCACGAGAAGGTGCCAGTGTACATCACCACCACAAGTATACCCGCAGCTCAGAGAACGGCATGAGAAGGTGCCAGTGTACATCACCACCACAAGTATACCCGCAGCTCAGAGAACGGCATGAGAAGGCGCCAGTGTACATCACCACCACAAGTATACCCGCAGCTCAGAGAACGGCATGAGAAGGCGCCAGTGTACATCACCACCACAAGTATACCCGCAGCTCAGAGACCGACATGAGAAGGTGCCAGTGTACATCACCACCACAAGTATACCCGCAGCTCAGAGACCGACATGAGAAGGTGCCAGTGTACATCACCACCACAAGTATACCCGCAGCTCAGAGAACGGCACGAGAAGGCGCCAGTGTACATCACCACAAGTATACCCGCAGCTCAGAGACCGACATGAGAAGGTGCCAGTGTACATCACCACCACAAGTATACCCGCAGCTCAGAGACCGGCATGAGAAAGTGCCAGTGTACATCACCACCACAAGTATACCCGCAGCTCAGAGAACGGCATGAGAAGGTGCCAGTGTACATCACCACCACAAGTATACCCGCAGCTCAGAGAACGGCACGAGAAGGTGCCAGTGTACATCACCACCACAAGTATACCCGCAGCTCAGAGAACGGCATGAGAAGGTGCCAGTGTACATCACCACCACAAGTATACCCGCAGCTCAGAGAACGGCATGAGAAGGTGCCAGTGTACATCACCACCACAAGTATACCCGCAGCTCAGAGAACGGCATGAGAAGGTGCCAGTGTACATCACTACCACAAGTATACCCGCAGCTCAGAGACCGACATGAGAAAGTGCCAGTGTACATCAGCACCACAAGTATACCCGCAGCTCAGAGACCGACATGAGAAGGTGCCAGTGTACATCATCACCACAAGTATACCCGCAGCTCAGAGACCGACATGAGAAGGTGCCAGTGTACATCACCACCACAAGTATACCCGCAGCTCAGAGACCGACATGTGAAGGCGCCAGTGTACATCACCACCACAAGTATACCCGCAGCTCAGAGAACGGCATGAGAAGGCACCAGTGTACATCACCACCACAAGTATACCCGCAGCTCAGAGAACGACATGAGAAGGTGCCAGTGTACATCACCACCACAAGTATACCCGCAGCTCAGAGACCGACATGAGAAGGTGCCAGTGTACATCATCACCACAAGTATACCCGCAGCTCAGAGAACGGCATGAGAAGGTGCCAGTGTACATCACCACCACAAGTATACCCGCAGCTCAGAGAACGGCATGAGAAGGTGCCAGTGTACATCACTACCACAAGTATACCCGCAGCTCAGAGACCGACATGAGAAGGTGCCAGTGTACATCATCACCACAAGTATACCCGCAGCTCAGAGAACGGCATGAGAAGGTGCCAGTGTACATCACTACCACAAGTATACCCGCAGCTCAGAGACCGACATGAGAAGGTGCCAGTGTACATCATCACCACAAGTATACCCGCAGCTCAGAGAACGGCATGAGAAGGTGCCAGTGTACATCAGCACCACAAGTATACCCGCAGCTCAGAGACCGACATGTGAAGGCGCCAGTGTACATCACCACAAGTATACCCGCAGCTCAGAGAACGACATGAGAAGGTGCCAGTGTACATCACCACCACAAGTATACCCGCAGCTCAGAGACCGACATGAGAAGGCGCCAGTGTACATCACCACCACAAGTATACCCGCAGCTCAGAGAACGGCATGAGAAGGTGCCAGTGTACATCACCACCACAAGTATACCCGCAGCTCAGAGAACGGCATGAGAAGGTGCCAGTGTACATCACCACCACAAGTATACCCGCAGCTCAGAGACCGACATGAGAAGGTGCCAGTGTACATCACCACCACAAGTATACCCGCAGCTCAGAGACCGACATGAGAAGGTGCCAGTGTACATCACCACCACAAGTATACCCGCAGCTCAGAGACCGACATGAGAAGGTGCCAGTGTACATCACCACCACAAGTATACCCGCAGCTCAGAGACCGACATGAGAAGGTGCCAGTGTACATCACCACCAC
>NW_027454621.1:45000-47500 GCF_040206685.1 Ascaphus truei | reverse complement strand
AACCACCTGGAAGATCCCGGGGTCTTTATCACAGGTTCGGGTGCTGCAGGGGGCAACCACCGGCCTACCGTGGCCACTCTCAACTCTCCCCCTCCCCGAGAATCGCCCTCCGTAGCGCCACTGCGCTGTCTTTCCCCAGTCCGTCTCTCCTCCCCCCCCAAAGGTATGTCCATAAGTTCCAGGCTAGGTGGTGATCCCGTGGAACAGGTGGCAGGGGCAGGGGCTTTATCTAGGCCAGGGAATGGGGCATAAGGGCGAGCGATAGGACCCCACGGGGTTACGACCCGTTCCTGGCTGTCCGTAGACTGGTCCAATGAGGATATCTCACCCTCCTCAGTCCTCGGATCGCCCATCCAACTCCTGGGCCTTGTAGGTGATCGGGGACCTTCCCCCGATCGCCGAAGCGTCGCTGCATCGTTCCTAGCGGTTCCGCTGTCGCCACCGGAAGTGATGTCCTCCCCGGAACCGGAAACACCGTCATCGCGGGTTGGACCCCCATTCGGGATCTCTTCTTCGATGACGACATCCGGAAGCTCCGCCATCGTCTTCACCGGAAGTGATGCCGTCTCTCCACGTGCGCCTGCGGCCTGGCATGGCCTCTCTGCTCCTACACCGTCTGCTGGGGCAAGGTAAGTGAAGGGACTCCTCTTACCCGTCCGCAGGGGTGCCGGCGTCTCTCGTCCGTCGCCACCACGTTCTGAGGCGGAGGGACTCCGTCTCTCGGCTCGCCGATCTGCGGGGGACGTTCTGTCTTTCTGACAGCTGCTGGTGCCACGGGGTGTCGTCCTCCCCGGTTCTATCCTGGGCCTCGAGGTCACCTCCGCTAGCTCACGGAGATCCTCGTCCGAGTATTCTCCCTTCCCGGATCTCGGGGTCACCGAGCGTGGCGAAAGTCTTGTCTCTGCGCGATCGGGGAGTGACCCGATCGCCTCAGTCGCTACTGACCCAGCCGACTTGGTCGACTCCAGTCCCCTTTCTCCGGGACTCGCACGGTTGAGCCACAGTGCGCCAGGGGACTCGGCGGAGCGCTTAACCGTATCCCCCGGGGGGTCAGCAGGTTGGTTGAATAGGTATAAATGTGGGCATGGGCCACAAATATAATGTCCCGCAATGTGGGCAACGTGCCGCCGTATTGACAGTGCCTCCGGGCAGCCCGCATTGTAGGCAGAGCCCGACCACCGTCTCGGTGTTAGCCACCCTTACTACTAGTAGCCCGCCGGGTACTGAGTAGGGCTGGGTGGAGACCATAGTTCCCACAGCGGAGGGGCAGGCCATTCTTTTTGTGGGGACCACTTTCAGTGTGGGTCTCTCCAGGTCAGTGGTTCCTCGCAACTGACCGGTAGAAGCTTCTGGGCCAGCCACTTCCTGCTTCGGCTCCTCCTCCCGCTGACAGAGCTGGAACCCGCCCCCAGGGGTTGCAATTATGGGCGGTTCCCACAGGGGAATATCATGCCCCTTAATTAAGGCCGCGCCTCTCTCAGTCCTGGTGGGCGCGGTCTGCGTTTTCGCGCCAGTTTCCTCAGGGCTGGATTCTTTTCCCGCGGCTAGTTCCCGCCTTCTCCTTGCAGCTGCTTTGCGTGCAAAATATCCCTCTTTCTTGCAAATCACTTCCGCGACGCCGTCTGGATATCAGTCCCTGGGCCCAGTGGGTGCATTCCCACAGGCCATAGTTGAAAGTCACTCCCCCTGGTGGAAATCAGGGGAGGGTCCCATAGAGTAAGTGGTTGACTCAGCACAGGGGCCGAGTGAGTCACTGTCCATGCCGGCGCAGCCATAGCTTTCGCGCCATGCCCCCCATCAGGGTGGGGCTCTGCTGTTCGCGCCATTCCCGGCCAGCTCTTTGCAAGTTCTGTATCAGCCATTTTCTCTGCGACTGGCCCATGCGGTTTCCCTAGCAAGCGGGAACCGCCATTTTGGTTGGCTTTTAAGCCCAAAAAGTCAGTTTGTTTGCTCTCCTCGCGGGGTTCTCCCCCAATTATTACAATTTCCTCACACTCTTCAAGGGTGGCCCCTCGGTGTCCCAGACAGGAAAAAAACGGGGCAGCCACGGCCTTCGCTCCGCTCCAGAGCAGATTGGTTAACGATAACTCGGCGACAGTTTGCTCTTCAGTGGGGTGCACGCCACGGGTGCCTTCCCCATCAGCCTCTGGTCGCCATTTTGTGTTCTCCGCACCACGCGGATCCTCCATTCTCTCGTAACAGTTATCGTACATGGGGCTCCGCTCTGCGGGGCAGCCACCACACCAGTACAATAAAGATTGCTCAGATGCACCACCACATGTGTACCTGATCTAGGCTGGACTCATGTTGCACTACCTCAGGCTAGGCTCACTCTCTCAGTGTCTGCTGTGACTCCTTCCTCCCAGTCTGTGCTCCCTATGGTAAGTGTCTGGAATGGGCTAGGTACTCTGGCTCTGCCATGCAGTACTTGGGGCGTCTACCTCTCTTGGTCAGCCTAGCACAGACCCTCTCCAGTATTCCTGACCATGTTAACAGGCTA